>NC_056743.1:813017449-813169949 GCF_019279795.1 Protopterus annectens
TTCCCAATGGCTTGGTTTAAAGCTTAGCAATTATGTAAGTATCCATGTGTAGTACCCTAAATATAGTAATTAGATCTATATTAGCTTATAATACATGGAATACACATTAACTGATCAGTCTGTGTACATTACTTCTTCTAATAAATCTTTGTATTTTTTCAGTCCCTTACTGATATAATCTTCTTGTAGAATACACAATGCATTTCTTTATTATCTTATAGTAATTTCAGATTCAACCCAGGAGTAAATAAATACTCAAACACTTCAAATACAAAAATTACAAATTGCATTAAAAAATGGTGTTATTCGCTGAACTGTAAGATAAACAGTACTAGATTTGAGGTACAAGTGTTTTGATATAGTGTGCATCTTCAAGAAAAACTAATTACAACAGAATAACTAGTTATAATAAAATAACTTTAGTGTTAGAAGGCAAGCCACCAGCATCTAGAATATTACAGTGGCTACCAGAGGAATAAAGGGGAAGAAGTTGGTGGTGTTACCTGGAGTTGATATGTCACTATACTTGGTATACTACAGACTCCTAAGAGGTGACCTGTGTCTGGCATATAAGGCATCCTCCGACCTATTACTGAAGGAATTACTGCACATCAGCAAGTCAAATGGCATCAGTCTAGAGATCCAAACCTCTACTGCAACATCAACAGAATGGTTTGGAGGGACAGGTATATTTTGTAGAGGATACCACTGGAACAGACTCCCCATCCACATAAAACAAAGTTCATCCATATCCATATTAGAGTGCAAATTAAATCAATGGATGAAAAACAGAAACTTTACAGCAGAACTGATCCCTGTACTACTAATGGACAGATGCTTTATTCCATGTGTGTGTCCCCTCAAATTATCTATGGTATGATTCCAGTTATTCTCGTTAGGGATATTATCTAATTATCAAACATGGGATGGGTAAGGCCAATCTATAACCAAATGAGAGAGGTCATTTTGAGCACAAAAAGGGCAATTGGCTAGGCTTAAAATGCCCGCAAGGGCAGCTAGCCTAGTACTTACCTATGAACCTATGTAATATTTACATTATTATGTTGCATTATTAAGGGAGATACCAACTGATAAAGTTTTCATGAGTGGTTGCACACATTATTTTATACATGATCACGTTAACTTTAGATGGGTGATGTACTAGTGAAACAGTTAACATGAACTTCTTCAGCTAGATGGGGTTTAAACGATTTCCAGAAATCTTTGTAAGAATCTATTTTTTTTTCTACAATAGGAGAAGAGATTCCCAGTACTGATAATGTATGATCACTCCAGTAGATGGTACTGAGGGATGCCTGGACAGAACAGATATTACTAAAGAGTGAATGAAGTTGTAGATAGATTGTCTTTGTGTGAGCCTTAATGAGTGGAATTTGGTGAACTGCTGTTTTGGAACCTTTTAGAATACAATGACCCGAGAAGAAACTTGGATATTTACTATATGGGAAGCCATTTAGCCTTTTCTAAAACAAAACAGCGATGGTTGGCAGAGGGACTAGAGTTAAAACCCTACAGATGTTCTGTTTGTAGATCAAATGGCATTCAGATTTTTTCTTATAGGTTCATAGGAGGTTATTAGGCTAACGGCTTCAAAAAATAAAACCAATCTGGCACCAAGGCTACCAATGATCAACTTTAATAAAACAAAACAGTAAAGCCCCACTAAAATTAATGCAATTAATACTTTTTGCTAAATATTGCTTCAATCAGTCAAATGAGCATAACAGGCAAATGAGGGTCTTTATATACATACATCAAAGTCAATTTAAAAAGAAATGTGACTATTAATTAGCAGTTTACATTTAAAGTTTTAAAGAGATATTTACCTAACTCTAGTCCTTAAATCTTTCATAATAGGTTTAATGGTAAATGTCTCATTTAAGCCTGGATGCGCTTGTGTCCTGAATCTAGCCATCCTTATTCTCTTCCATTTCAGTATCATTTTTCAAATTACCACCTCTAATTTTTTCAAAAATAACTTGCAGTATTACAAATTTAAAATAATGTGTATTATTAGTCTCATTAATATGTTTATACACTGCCCTAAAGCCCTTATAAGCCAACCATATTTATCCTGAGTTGCCCCAATTGTCCAGGGTTAGGTTCATAGGCGTGTACTAGGCTAATGGCCCTGGGGCCTTTACAAGGCTAGCCATGGGATTACCCTGGCATCGTGCCATCCGACCTTAGTTCCCAGTGCCTCTGTCGAGTAGAGCCACTGGAGTTATCCCCAGGGTGAATTATTTCCCATCCACTCTTCAAGATTTCTCTTGCAGAGGGTCAGTGAGGTGCTCTGCTTGACATGTATGGGAAGTCTATTCCATAGCATGGGCAATCTCTGGGTTATGAACCTGTCCCCTCTAACATGTTCTGCTGATTGTGGTAATGAGGTTGAGATGTCTGGAGCATGTGGTGTGAAGGGATTGGGATTTCTTTAGATGAAGCATTTCTAACAGAGCTGGGTCAGACATGGCTTTGTAAGTCAAGCAGAGATTGCCTCTAAGTAGGCGATATGAGACAGAGAATAGTTGGAGTTTTTTGAATCTGTCCATATAGGACAACTGTTTAAGGCCTAGGATCCTTTTTGTAAGGTACTTTTGTGGCCTCTCCAGTTATTGCAGTTTTCTAGTGAGGTACGTACCAAATGGGGCGTTGTACTCAATGACTGGCCTAATGAGGGAAGAGTAGAGGGAGACAATGATCTCTTTCTTCCTGGATACAAAACCCATAGTAATGAGATGTGCCATATAGAAGGACTTTCTGACCACAGTGGCAATGTGGTGATCAAAAGAGAGGTTGCTGTCAACCTGTGTTCCCAGATCTGTTATAAAGCCTTCTGTGTTCAGTGGACTACCATCAATGTGATAATTCATGGGAACCGGGTTTCTCCCAAAGGGGATGACAGCACACTTTTTGGCTTTGAGCTTAAGGCCATGGTTCTGGTCTCAGTGAGGCCATTCTATAGGATGTCAATGTCACTTGGGGAGTTAATAATAGCTCTCAACTTGCAATCGTCTGCGATTGTGTCAGCCTTTGTGTCAGCCTGAACTTCTGCGAAGTAGATACCAAACAGGAGAGGACCCAGGACAGAACCCTGTGGGACACCACTCGTGACTAGTCGGCAGTCTGAGTTGGAGTCAGCTACTTTCACACTGTGGGTTCTATCTGTGAGCCAGTTTGCAACCCACCTAGTGATATAGGGGTTGATGCCTAGCTTGGTGAGTTTTTCTATCATTCTTGAGTGGGAAATTGTATCAAAGGCCTTGGCCAGATCAAGATAGGCTGTATGAACAACCTTGCCTTCATCCACAGCTCTGGTGACTGACTCAAAGAAGTTGACCAAGTTGAGCAGGCATGATCTACACTTCACGAATTCAAACTGTGTGGGATCCAGAGTTTGGAGATTACTTACATCTTTGTTTATTAGGTCCATGATGATGTGTTCTATAGCTTTGTATATCAGACTCATCAGGCTAATGGGGCGATAGTTCCCAGGGTCTGTAGTCACTCCTCCTTTGTGGAGAGGGATGATTGTAGCAGTGTGTCATTCAGTAGGGACAAAGCCTGAGGTGAGGCTGTGATTGAACAGGGCACACAGGTGAGGTGCCAGTTCACTCTGTAGTTCATATAGAACAGAGCTAGGGATATTGTCAGGTCCCATAGAAGCTGTATTCTTGGCCTTGGACAGTGCTGTTTTAACCTGTGCAGCAGTAACATTGGGTGCCTGGCAATCTACTGCTATTGTGATTGGTCCTTTTGGGGGGTGGGGGTAAAGTTGGCACTGAATCTGTTGGCCGGTATATTGGCAATATGTGTTGGCTCAGTACAGGAGATACCATTGTGCAGTAGCTCAGAGCAAATCTGGGTATTGCTGTGGAGATTCTGTACATAACTATAGATGGCCTTGTGGTTGTCTTTACTATCTGCTGCAATTCTGTTTTCATAGCTAGCTTTAGAAGATTTGATGAGGGATCTCAACTTTTTGTTGAGGCTGATAAGGGAGTTTTTCCAGTCTTGTGACTTCACCTTATTCTGCATCAGTTTCCTCCTTCTGTTGTAGAGTTTGTTTATGGCAGGGGACCACAAGATTGGCATCCTTTTTTTGGAGGAGAGTGTCTTGGTTCTATTGGGAGTGGCAAGATCCATGCATTTGTGTACCTGTTCGTACAGTACATTGGTGTATGATTCTGCAGTCATGCAACTATTCTCTATTTGCATGGGTGCTGTGAAGTTAGCCACCTCTGTTTCTAGGAGCCCAAAGTTAGCTTTGGAGAAGTTTTTCATGGTGGTTACCTTTGTGGGGGGTGGGGGTGGATTTCCAAGGTGATATGTTTGTGATTGGATCTATCCAGGGAGGAGCTGACTAATGGTGTAGAGCAATGGTCACCCAGGTTAGTAATGACCAGGTCAAGGATGTTGCTACCTCTAGTGGGGGTAAGAACAAACTGGTCCAGGGCATTGGAATTAATGAACTCCAGGAAATGTTGGGCAAGTGTATTGGTACACGAGTAATTTTTCCAGTTAATGTTGGGGTAGTTGAAGTTGTCTAGTATGAGTGTGTTAGGTTGGACCCTAATATTCTCCAGAGTGCTTAGGAACGTGGAGTGCGAGACTTGGGACATGGTTGGGGACCTATAGCAGGCTATGACCTGAATCTCTGTCTTACCCAATGTTAGCTGCACCTGAAGTATCTCTGATGTGTTATGTTGGGCTACCAGTCTGGAGGTGTGTGCATCCTTTATGAATATGGAAACACCACTGCCTTTAGAGCTTCGGTCCAAGTTCTGGGGTCGAAAGGTGTGGAAAGAGTTGTAGCCTGTAGTGTAGGGGTGCTTTCTGCTGCCTTGAACCAAGTATCTGTTACAGCACAAATGTTGATGTTCTCCATTTAAGGAATGCTTCGAGTGAGTACATTTTGAGATTTAGACTTCTTGGGTGGGAGGTTAACTTAATGGTTAAGGTGTTTGCCTTACAGACACAAGGTGCAGGGTTTGATTCTCGCCTGGGATAATTGGCTAGACTCAAATGGCCCACAAGGGCAGTTAGTCTAGTATGAATCTATGGACCTAGCATTGAGCAGCATGACCCTCCGATTGCATTTGTTTGTAGCTGTAATGGTGGGAATTTGGTCTTTGGACCACCACCTAAAAAAGGCACTATAGGGGTGACAGATGCAGGCCATCTCTGGCAAAGCATCGAGGTCTATCAATCATGTCATCCCAGGCAGGCAGATACTGGATCCCCTTAGAATGACACCAGAAAGTTAGCCAATTGTTGAAATCACTCACTTACTCATGATACCAATCATTATGGGTGATGGTAGGATGCTGCTCAGGACTAGGGTCATACCCGCCTGGGCTACATAATCAGAGAGCTCCTCCATGTCTCTTTTCATGTAGTCCAGGGAGGTACGTCTCAGGTCATTCACACCCACATGTACAATGACGGAGTCATATTTGTACCTGTTGTTGAGGGACCTGAGTGCATGCATTAAGTGGCGGATCCTGGCACCTAACAGGCAGCTGACTGTTACTTTCTCCTTATTCAGCCTAGTGAGTGGGACATCAGTGTGCCCCACTATCAAGTCATCTATGACTAGTGTGTTGGGCATGCTGTTTTGCCTTAGGGGCTTTGGTTGAGTGGCGCACTGTTTAGGAGAGTTATGTGTCTCGTCCTTAGTGTTGTGTTGTGGTGGTCGAGTGCATTTCTACTTGCAGGTCTTTGCTGTTTAGGTAAATTTTTATTTAGAGCCTCCGTGAAAGTGGGTATGTGGTTTGTGTTTTTATGAGAAGGCAGTGCTGGTGTGTGTTCTGGAGGGCTGTGTGTTCCATGTGGTGTGGAGCAGGTGTTCACCTTCTCCTCTTGACCAGCTTTTCCAGTCTTGGCTGGAGAGTGCATGGCTTCCAATCTGGATATAGAATTGCATCTCTTGCAAGTCTGAGTGTTGGGAGGTAAGAGGAGAGGGTTCTTGGTATACATGAGGCAGTTGCTACATTGCCTCAGGATGACCAAGTTTACCAGGTTAATAGGAGAAAGCAGATGGAACTGACCTGTAGACATGCCTGGAGGGGTGGGCATTAATAATAAGTACTGGATCTGTTTCCTTGTAGAATATCTAGTGCTGGTAGCACGTCTGTGTGCTAAGATAATTGCTACAAGAAGTCTGGTAAAGTGCTAGACTAATAAGCTAGTAAAATTGCAGGAGAGGAGAGAACTAGTAGATCTAAGGGAAAAATTAAAGAGCAGACTATGGCACTGCTCAGATGCTTACAAACTGTCCTGGATACAGAAAGTCTGTATCTGGACTTGACTAGTTACAGTAAAGGCAGGAAATGAATGCAAACACAGGCTTTTAAGCCAGAAAGTTGAGAGAGATGGAAAAACTTCCCAAACAGCCAATAAACTACAATTTCTGGGCCAGAAACCACTCCTCATGTGATAGATAGGCTACCTAGTGCTTACCTCTCCCATTGATAATCTAGAAGGCTTCCCTTGAATACAGAAAGCCTGTATCTGGACTAGACTAGTTACAGGAAAGGTGGGAAAAGTGCAAATGTGGGCTTTTAAACCAGAAAGTTGAAAGAGATGGAAAAACTGTCCAAACGGCCAACAAACTACAATTTCTGGGCCAGAAACCACTCCTCTTGTGGTAGATAGGCTACCTAGTGCTTACCACTCCCACTGACAAACTAGAATGCTTCTCTCCAACACAGAAAGGCTTGGGGACTCAGAGGCTTGCAAATAGTCCTGGATACAGCAAATCTGTATCTGGTCTAGACTTATTACAGGAAAGGCTGGGCACAAGCACAAATGCGAGCTGAGTGAAGTTCACAGAAGTAAGGGTCTATGGTAGTTAACAGCTGCTACTTTTATCCAGGAGGGACATGGGCGCCATACCAGGAGTGAATTTGCAGTCACCTATCCATTGATCTAGGCTGCATTTGAAGAAGATGAGGGATGGGCTCGGTTTCACATGAATTGGAAACTTGTTCCAGAGAAGTGGCAGTCCCGTTCATGTCAGATACTTGTTTAAGTTCCCTGGAGAGAGTGACCCTCCTGCAGTTTGATTTAGAAATATGTAGCATTTCTATCAAGGCCAGGTCAGAGACTACCCTGTAAGCCAGACACAGGTCAACCCTAGCAACTTATAGGAGTCAGAATACAGTGACAGGGCTTTCAGTCCGAGTAAAACTTTTGTATACCCTGTAATTTCTTGATGAGAAATCTCTGTGGCCTCTCCAGTTGTTGCAGGTCTCTGGTGAGGTACATGCAAAAGGGAGGATTGTACTTAATTATTGGTCTGATGCGGTCCAAGTATAATGGAATTATAGCATCCTTAGATCTAGATGTGATGCCTTTTCTTATAAGGTGTGCCACATAGAAGGATTTCCTTACTACTGTGAAAATGTGGTGGTCAAAGTTCAGATTGCTATCAACCTGTGTACCCAGGTCATGCACCACATGTACAGTGGGGTTCTGTATATAGTGATTAGCAAGATGTCAGCTTTCCCAAAGAGAATAATAATGCATTTTTTCCATTTAGCTTTAATATGTGGCTTTGGCACCAATCATTTGTCTGCATTAACCCTATCAGTAGTAGATTAACATCACTGGGGGACTTTATGATTGCTCCAAATTTGCAATCATCAGTGAACCTGGTTAGCCACAGGCTGTCCAAGTTTTCCTGGACTTCTGAGAAATAAATTCTGAACCCTAAGGGGGCAAGCACAGAACCCTGTGGTATGCCATTGGTGACTGATCTTTTGCTAGAGGTGAAGTCACGCATTTTGACAGTATGTGTCCTGTCAGTGAGACAGTTGGCTACTCATCTAATATTGTTGGGGTTAATTCCCAGTTGGGAAAGTTTCTGTTTAATACCCGAGTGGGAGATTGTGTCAAATGCCTTGGCTAGATCAAGATAGACAGTATACACTGTCTTTCCCTCAACCAGGGCTTGGTGACTTTCTCGAAGAAGTAAATCATATTTAACAGGCATAATCTACATTTAACAAATCTGAACTGGGTTGGGTCCAGAGTTTGGAGATTACCTATGTCCTTGTTAATAAGGTCCACATGGCATTTATTGTAGGAACAGTGTATTCTATTTAGGGCAGAATGATACTTTAGCCATTTTTACTTCAGGGAATAATAAATGTGATATTTTTCATCACCAGAAGAACAAGTTATTGGCTTTGTTTTAAGCAAGTTGAATATGGTGGAAGAAGGTTAAATGCTGCTCAGGCGAAAGCCATAGGTACCTGAACAAGGAGATTGTTTCAACAAGCTGATTATGGCCATCTCTAATGTGACAGTTGTCTGAGATTGAGGCTAGCATTTGTTTGAAGATCATGGCTTTGAATTTATTCCCACTAAAGACAAGAAAAGGAAAATAACATCAATAAAAATAAATTCAGAAATTATTGTGATCCTAGAAAGATTCAGCAGTTGTTCTTTGCAAAGGCACAGAGATTACAGAGATGAAGAAAAGAGTCACATACAATGAATTAAATGAACTGCATGAGTTACTAATAAAGATCTTTTCTATGGTACAAGAAATGATATGATTAAACAAGTGGGCAAACTATTAAGAGAAACAGAAGCTGTGGAGATGCATACAGCAGATGAAATTATTAGTAAAAAGAATTGTGAAAAGTGCTATATAAACCACACAAATTTCACAAATCAGAAACCAAATGAGCTGCAAACTCAATAAATATGTAAAACAGATTCATAAGAGCAACATCAGACTACAAGTCCTCGGGAAAGAGCCATGCAAGTTTAATTCACATTTCGTGGTACACTGCTGTGTTTAAGTCCATCAAGGAGCCCTGACCTGCATTTAATACATCTTGCAGAAGCTGTGCTAGAAAGGGGCATTTTGCTAATATGTGTAAGACTGAAACTCAAGAATGTTCAAATAAATGTGCATGTTGTTGAACAGAAATATGAAAATCTGTTTGTTGGTAGAATTCAACAGAAAATACTTGATACAATGATGTTTGAAAATGCAACATGAACACTGAGACAAGAAATGTCAATACTTAATGGATAGTGCGATGAACTGAAACTAAGCAGAGCTACAGAAATTAATATTTTGCCTGAAAATGCTTTCAAAGTATTAAGCATATCAGGTACTGAACAGAGTGCTAAATGTATATTGTTACCATATTTTGTCCAATGAGTGACAACACTGTTAATTCAAAAACTGTTGATGTGTACATAAAATAAAAATATATATTTTTTAGAGTATTGCATGTTAAAGTAAATTCACCAAAAATTAGGGTTACTTGACTTGTGAAAAGCTAGGAATGATAAAGGAAATTTGCAATGTAAAACCATATAGTGTACGAGTACAGAATCAAGCACATTGTGAAAGAGATATTTGACATATTGTAAAAAGCCTTAACAATTATATGATAAATGACTAAGTGGATTGATTTACAGGTAGGATGCTTTCCAGTGGATTGTTACATACAAATAAATGCTATGCCACTGATACTCACTTCTGGGAAAATGCCAGTAGGTATCACACGTAAAATAGAGCATACAATAAGCGAACAGAAAGCATGTGTGTATTAAGAGTCATTAATTAATTCGTTCATTAATTAGAATCATCTGAGAAGGTAACTATTACCGTCACAGTTGTGAAGAAAGACAAGACTCACTTTTGTATTAATCTACAGTATCTGAATAAATTGACTAAAAGAATGAGCTATCAGTTGTTTACCATTGGACAAGTAGTCTCAATAATGCCACATACCAAGTTATTTTCAGTACTAGCTACAGTAATGCCAAATGTTAAGGTATTTTTATTTCTAGATGCAAAACAAGGTTTCTATGAAGCTACAGATTCCTTAGACTTCCATTTCATATTTCACCAACAACAAAGGTGTTCCAAAGAGTTATTACATAAGTAGATGCATGTTTAGAAGTTGTTGTAAGTGATCTGTTAGTGTATAGTAAAACACAAGAAGAACATTTCTATAGACTAACAGAGCTTCTGTGTTCCTGTAAGACAACAAGATAATCCCAATACCCCCTTCCTTTAACTTTTCCTGTCTAACCTCATCACCTATCCTGGTGATAGGTAAGCCCATTGAAATAAACCAGAAAATCTCCCATGTAAATATATTGCACATAAAAGTATTTTATAAATAATTAAATCTAACAACAATTCCTACACTTACTAACTCTACTCCACTGGAATTAGTTATACTCACTTTCAATATATTTTCTAACAGTCATTCCTAAAACATAAGTAGTATTCTTTAGAGATCAGTTTCACCTTTATATTCTGCTGTTCTCCTTCTATACTTTTTTTTTTTGCTCAACGGGTAAATATGATTGAAATGTACAAATTACCATCATAGAGTGCTACCAATGGATGTACTTGTTTTATGATTATTTTATGCTTCTGTTTTTATTACTCTATTTCATGTACCATTAGAGCCAAATGAGTGGGTAAATATTAATGTTACTGTAACACTGGAGCTTTTCTCCCCAGGCCGCATCTGAAAATGGAAGTTCATGCTAAGACAAACTTTCCTTGTAAAAATGCAAATAAATAGATTAAAACAGCATAATGTCAAGTTGAATGACAGCAAAAAGTAACTATTTTGAAACACAGGTTAATATTTTATTGTCAAAGGAACAAAATCCTATGCCAGAAAAAGTCTGACTAGTCATGCAAAATGCTAAGGCAAAAGGACAAGCAGGCCTTACTGAAGTTTCTAGCAATGATGCATGATCTTAGAAATGTTGCATCTAATATGTCAGAAATATTTACACTACTAAGAAAGCTATTACAGCAAGTTGTGGTTTGGAAATGGAATAATGATTAGGAAAAAAGCTTCGACATTCTCAAGAAACTAGCCACAGATATGCCAACATTAAAAATACTATGATGTGTTGCAAGTAGAAGCCAAGACAATCAGAATGGTAAAGGAGCTGTGATACTGCAAGAGAACAGACTAGTTCACCATTTATCAAGAGCACGTAGTGATACATGAAAGAAATATGCTCAAATAGCAAAAAGGAGCCATTAGTAATACTATATGAATGTGAAAAGTTCCATGAATATGTTTGGGATAAAGATGCCAGATGTAAACAGACAAGAAATTCTTGCAAAGCATATTCACAAAATTTTTGTGCAACTCACTTCCAAAATTGCACTGCATATTGTTTAATGTTCAGAAGTATGATCTGAAATTGAAATACAGATATGAAAATATCAAAACAGATATGTTGAGTAGAACATATTTACAAGAGGTGCATATAGAACTGTTAGAATAAGAATTAAAGATTGTTCGGGTAATACCACAGTTAATGAATGACAAGTAAAAGAAATCCTGAGATGTACCGAGATTGACCTTGAAATACAGTTTTTAAAATTTCTTATAATATATGGCTTTCCTTAAAATCATCAAGGAAAGAAATTCAGTCTTAATTTTCTTTAAAGAAATAAATCAGAGGTATACAGGGATTAATGCCCAATCTGACAAAATAATAGTGCTCAATCAAATGAGAACACAAATGCTTAAGAGGATATACAAATCACATATGAAAATAGTAAAACACAAAGTGAATGAGATGTATGGCACTAAGCAGTATTATCGGACACAGTTGTATAGACTCATTTCCTGATCACCATGGAGTCAAGTGGTCACGGATTTGTTCCAGTGTAATAAATACATATATATGTGTATATTAGGGTCTACTTGATAACACCGACATGCCAAAACACTAACAATGAAATAACCAACATGACAAAACCAAAAAAAAAGAAAGTTCAAAAACACGAAACTTCACATGCCCAACAAACCACAATCCTGACAATCAATAAAACAAATACCTTTCCCAAAAAACACACACATATCACAAGCACACCAAAAACCTTATAAACCTACACTAAACCTTACATACACAACTATCTATGCACTAACCTTAAACCAAACCCTAAGGTCCGTCACTATCACACACTTACCTTACCCACAACCCTGACCCTAACATCCGTCCCTATCGCACACTTACCTTAACATGTCGGTGTTCTCAGCATCGGGATTCTCAACTGTTGGTCTTCTCCATTGTCGATCTTCCAGTGTCAGTGTTCTCGTCGTTGGCGTTTTCAGGTAGACCTATTATTATTAGTCCAAATTCCATTAAAAAAATCAACCTGATAGAAATAACAAATGCAAGTGTGATTTTTGCATTAAGATCTATACTCTCATCAAAGAGGATAACTGATGCTGACATATCTGAGAATGAACCACAGTATAAAAGCCAAGAATTCATTTGTGCATGAGTTAGAATTCAAACACATACATAATGTCCAATCTGAACTGCGGTGGTGGTGCTGCGGTAGCGTTGTCGCCTCACAGTAAGACGTTGACCTGTTCGATTCTCAGCTAAAGCGTCTTCTGTGTGGAGATGGGCATACCTTCTTTGAAGGCTGTGCATCAGGGCTGGCAACTCAGTATGTAAAAATCAACTGCCAATCATTAGCAGACCGGAGTTCCGCTGTGTTGACCCCTAACCGGGAAAAGCCGAAAGATACAACAATAACATAATGTCCAATCTATGCAATCCTTATTCAAGTTGACAAGTGGAAAAAAACTATCTACCGCTGCAAAAAATTTCATGAAAAAGAACAGTAGCAATAGCTGTGAATACCATCAAGTTACAATTCTGGAATATAGAAATACTTAACTGCAGGATCTCAATATCTCATTAGTCCAACACATAATGAAAAGAATAAAAAGTAAAAACATTGGAAAAAGCACATTCAAGACTTGTAATTTGTGGAAAAGTGCTCCAGGGCCAACAACACCATAAGCTCCACTCCAGAACAGGTAGAAAAAATGACACTTTATTCCAAACTAGTTGTTAAGTGCTTTCATCCCTTTTGATACACTCTGGGACTTCATCAGAACAAAGAATGAATTAACTTCCCCTCTTATATATACACACAATAATTAAACAACAGTTAAGATTTAAAGAGCAATGAATATCAGGAAAATAGCATATAGATATATATATAGATATATATATATATATATATATATATATATATATATATATATATATATATATATATATATATATATATATATATATATATAAAACACCATTTACAGCCTTTGTAAGACCATTTAGCACAAGTTTTGTTTGGAAACAGATAAAATAATCTTATAAAATCTTAAAATATACTTTTCAAAACTTTAAAACTCACTGAGAAACCAAATAGGCATCAGCTGATTAAGTTTGTCAAAGATCTAAAGCTCTCTTCAACACAGGGAGTAATGAAATGTAGTCGTTGAGACCTGGTTAAACATTTGCATTAAGCTTAATCATAGTTTCATAGTTTCATAGTATAGTACTAGGCTATCTGCCCTGGGGCATATGTAAGCCTAGCCATAGTGATGTGGCTTTTGCCACCCCATGAAGTGGTACAAAAATGTACAGAATAAATCTAGAATACTGTGCCTCTGTCTAGTAGTGACAGTGAAGGTCCCCTTATATAATAGAATTAGTTTACTGTGCCCCTGTCTAGCAGTGACACAGATGTGACCCCTGGGGTAAACTTACGATCTCCCATCCACTCATCAAGATTTCTCTTGAAGAGAGTCAGTGAGGGGCTCTGCCTAATATGAACTGGGATCCTGTTCCAAAGCATGGGAAGCCTCTGGGTTATGAATCTATCCCTCCAGCATGTCCTATTCATACTTGTGCGAGGTTTAAGTCTTTAGCTCTCGTGGTCCTGATGGATTTGGATTTTTTGAGGTGGAGCATGTCCATCAGATCCTGATTGGACATGGCCTTGTACGTCAGGTAGAGATCACCTCTGAGCAGGCGGTATGCTACTGAACAGAGCTGAAGTTTCTTTAGTCTGGCAGAATAAGACATATGTTGGAGACCCTTGATCCATTTGGTGAGGTACTTTTGTGGTCTCTCCAGCTGTTGCAAGTGCCGGGTGAGGTACATACCAAATGGGGCATTGTACTCAATCATGGGTCTGATGAGGGAGGAATATAGGGGTACAATGACATCCTTGGATCTGGATGTGAAACCCTTCATGATGAGGTGTGCAAGGTAGAATGTTTTCTAACCACTTTGGCAGCGTGGGTGTCAAATGAGAGGTCGCTGTCTACTTGGGTCCCTAGGTCTCTGATTACTTTTTCCATACTCAGTGGGTTGCTGTCTATGTGATAATTTGTGGGTACTGTTTTTCCAAAAGGTATGACTATACATTTTTGGCATTTAGTTTAAGGCCGTGACTACGGCACCAGTTGTCTGTTTCAGTGAGGCCTTTTTGTAGGATGTGTGTATCTGCTGGTGTATCGACTATGGCGCCTAGTTTGCAGTCATCTGCGAACTTTGTCAGCCACAGCCCTCCCATGTTTGCTTTAACATCTGAGAAATAAATGCCGAACAAGGAAGGTCCCAGGACAGATCCCTGTGGGACACCACTTGTGACTGGCTTTGAGTCTGACATTGCTCCAGCGATTTTAACTTTATGGGTTCTGTCCTTTAGCCAGTTTGCAACCCATCTAGTGACATAAGGGTTTACTTTTAAGCTGTTTAGCTTATCTATGATGCCTGAGTGGGGTATTGTGTGAAGGCCTTAGCCAAGTCCAGGTATGCTGTATGGACTGCTTTGCCCTCATTAATGGCTCTAATGACTGTTTGAAAAAAGTCAACCAAGTTTAAAGGCAGGATCTGCCTTTACAAAGCCGAACTATGTGGGGTCAAGCATCTGTAGGTCCCTGTCTCCTTTATGAGTTCCATAATGATTCTTTCCATAGCTTTGCAGACCAGGCTAGTCAAGCTTATGGGGTGGTAGTTTCAGGGTCTGTAGAGGCACCCCTTGTGGAGTGGGACCACTGTTGCTGCGCCAGTGTTCAGGTTCATATCGAAGTAAGGCTAAGGTTAAATAGCATTTTTATGTGTGGGTTTAGCTCCTCTTGGAGTTCACGTAACACGCACCCGGGATACCGTCAGATCCCATTGATGCTGTGTTTTGCTTTGTTTAGGGCGGTTCTCACTTGGACATCTGAGATGACAGGAGATTACATTCAGCTGGGATAAGTATTTCTTCTTTTGGGAGGAGGAGAAATTTGCACTGAACCTGTCAGCCAGAATGTTAGCAATATCTGTGGGTTCAGTGTATTTTTTGTTGTTGTGAACCAACTCTGAGCATATCTGAGGGTTTCAGGTTTCTAACATAGCTGAAGAAGGCTTTGTGGTTATCTTTAGTGTCCTTAGCGTTTTTCTCTCAAAGTTTGCCTTGGATGTTTTGTTTTCTGCTAATGTTGATCAGAGATGTCTTCCCTTCATGGGATTTTGCTCTGACGTGCAGTAGCTTCCTTCTTTACAATTTGTTTATGGCTGAGGTCCACCAGACAGGACACTTACATTTGGTGAGAGGGACTTGGATTTGTTTGGGATTGCATGATCCATGCATTCTTGGAGATGTCCATTTGTGAAGGATTCGGCATTGTGGGATGTATCCACTGGCACAGTGGGCTTAAAGGATACCATCTCAGTCTTAAGAAGAGTGAAGTCTGCTTTTGAGAAGTTTTTCACTGTGGTCTTTTGTGCTGGGGGTGGAGGTGGGATATGTATATCCAGGGTGATTAGTTTGTGGTCAGATCTCACTAGTGAGGGGTATACTTCCGGTGTGGAGCATTTTGTCCCCATGTTTGTGATGATCAGGTCTAGTATATTATCTCCCCTAGTGGGAGAGGTGACTAGTTGTTCCAGTGAATTTGAATTTATGAAATCCAGGAACCTTTGGACTAGGGTATTAGGGCTAGAATAATGTACCCAATCTATGTTTGGGTAGTTGAAGTCTCCCAGTATGATGGTATTTTGTGATACATTCATATCCTCCAATGTCTTCAGGAAGGCTGAGTGGGGTTCTTGAGATTGGGAGGGTGGTCTGTAACAAGCTACCAGTTGTATAGCAGTTTTGCCTATGGTTAGTTGCACCTGTATGGTCTCTGATGCTTGCTACTAACCTGGGGTGTCCTTTATGGATCTCCCCTCCTTTGTGGTTCGGCCGGGTTTCGGGGGAAAAAGCATGATACAAGGTATAACCTGGTAGCACTGGGGTGCTCTCAGGAGCCTTGAACCAGGTTTCAATTACTGCACGATGTTCTCCATGCTGAGGAGTGCATCAAGTGCCTGCATCTTGAGATTTAGACTTCTGGCGTTGAGCAGCATTACCCTTAGTTTTTCCATTTTTGTTTTCTAAGGAGGTGGGTTTGTCTTTTGAGCCTTGCCCAAAAAGGCACTATGGGGTGGCAAGAGCCTTAGCCAATATCCGGAAGCCCAGTGGTGACAGGTGTAAGCCATCCCTTGAGCAGCGTGGCTTATCCAACATATCATCCCAGGCAGACAGACATTGGATCCCCTTAGAATGACACCAGTACTTGAGCCAATTGTTAAAGCTGATCATCTTGTCTTTGTATTGTGGTATCATTCTTGGTGAGGGCAAGATGCTGCTCAGGGTCGGTCATACCAGCCTGGGCTACATAATAGAGCTCCACTATGTCTCTTTTCATGTAGTCCAGGCGTCTCAGGTCATTCACACCAGCATGGACAATGACGGAGTCATATTTGTACTTGCTTTGGAGTGACCTGAGTGCGTGTGTTATGTGGCGGATCCTAGCTCCCGATAGACAGCTCACAGTCACCTTCTCCTTGTTCAGCCTGGTCAGTGGGACATCAGTGTGTCTGACTATGAAGTCCCCTATTACTAGTGCATCAGGCAAGGTGTTTGGCCTTAAGGGCTGCGATTGGTCGACACATTGATTTATTGATGTATGTGTTGCATGTCTGCTTTGGGAGCCTCTGTTGTTTTGGTAAGTTTTTTATTAGAGCCTCCGAGTATGTCTTTGTGTTTTTATGTGTTTGGTTTGCAGTTGTGGTAGGTCTATGTGGGACTGGGATTGTTGTGTGTGTGGTTGCCATCTCCTCCTGTCTGGTCATGCCAGTTGAGAGAGTTCAGCCTCCAGTTTGGCTATATAGTTGCATCTCTCACATGTATTTGTGTTTGTTGGGAGGAGGAGAGGGTTGTCTGTGTACATGAGACAATTGTAGCATTGTCTCAAGATGCCCAGATTGACCAGCTGAACTGGAGACGACACCAGTAATCTACCACTCGACATGCTAGAACAGTATAAGGGAGTGGTATACCTTTAAGGGAAGTTGATATTCACAGGGGTGGTAAGTAGATGTAGTGCTTTACTTAGTACGAGAGTGCTTACTTAGTAGAAGTATTGAGAACAAGTGCTAGGCTTATAATACAGTGAGTAGGCTGGTTATACTAAGAGTAGAGCTTCCTTAAGGGAAAATTTGAAGAACAGACTTGGGGAGCCAGAAAGTTAACGGATTTTAAACAGTGAACTACAAAAGAGCTGGAAATGGTCCCAAACAACCAATTACTACAGCTTCTTGTACTGAGGTCACTTCCCCCAAGGACAGGTAGGCTGCTCAAGGCTCCCCACTCCCACTGGTGAGCAAAGAAACTTCCTTCTATCTAAGTAAGGTAATGGACAACACAGGAACTACACCACAGCCCAGAATACAGCAATGCCTGTAAACTGGTCTAAACTAGTCAAGGAAGGCGGGAAAACAAGGATTTTTTTTTGGGTTTTTTTTGTTTTTTTGGTAAAAACACACAGAAAATGCAGAGACAGTGATAAATTAGTTACACAGGCTAGCACACTTTAGTGGGCAGCCTCCACAGTTAAATTAAACAAACAAACAAGCAAACATTAGATCAAATTCGACTAAAATGTAACTTTTAAGTGCAGATTTTAAAATAATGCAGCAATCAGTTTAACAGTTCAGGCTAGTTCAAGGTAAGCTACAGAAGCTATTTCAAGTGAAAAAAAAGCAAAGATACTTAAATCCAGAAGGTAGTCGCTTTTCTGAGTTCCCTGCTGCTAGGACCACTCTGTAAACCCACGTGGAGCTTGTCTGAGCAGTATCTCCAGTATAACTCTCTGAGTTCTAGCTGTAACTCCCACCAATCTCCTCTAATGTTTTGTAGCACCACTTCTAAAATACCAAAGTTAAATTGTGTGTGCCCCTGACATGTTAGAGCATGTTTTAATAGAGTGTTATTCGGATTTCCCTTAACAATAACATACGAATGTTTGTATATTCTGGATCCAAGTCTTCTCTCGGTTTTACCTACATAAAAACTAGTACATGTTTGACAAATACAGATGTAAACCACACATCTAATGTTGCAGTTACCTTTTTCAGTTTAATACCATGTCTAAATCCCTCAAGAAAAAAATTGTGTCACTGTCCAAAATAAAAGGGCATTGGTCACATCGGCCACATCTATCTGTATCCTTTACGTTCAAGGGAAGATGTGGTCTAATGTGTTCCATAAGGTATTTCATATTCCTGTTTTATAAACAGGACTTGGAGTGTGACCCAGTATATTATAAATCTCCTGATTACCTCTAAAAAGGTTACAATTGTTTTTTAATATTGCTCTCACTGCTTTTTCCCCTTCACCGTATGGTAAACCATACTCGTACTAAACCTCGAACTGTTACCACTGGGGATAGGACTAGAAACAAGGTTGTCATTGTATAAAAGTGGTTTGTATTTTGTTCCCCAACCATCCAGTAAATCTGTAGCAATATTTATTAATTAAAACTTTATCTGGGTATCCACTTGATTTAAACATTTTTGTTATAAAGTTCAATTCACTAATGAATGTATCCTTGTTTGAACACATCCTAGCAGCTCTCACAAGTTGCCCTTTGAAAATATATTTCTTGTTATCTGCTGGATGGCAACTTTGAAAACTATTCAAAAAAGTTTCCTTTCTAAAAATTTTGGAAACAAATGTACCACTCTCATTAGCCCAACAGATAATGAACAGAAACGTGGGTATTTAATGGAGAACAATGAAAGGAGTCATAGACATTTGTAGAAGACAAATACATTGAATTTCCAGCAAGATAAGCAACAAGAATTATCACAACCAACACTGCTGCAAGAAAACAGAATGTATAAGAACTGTGCAAGTCTAGTGTTAGGAGGAGAGAGAGAGGACCCTCAAGTCATGTGTCCAAGTAAAGCTGTACTGCAGCAAAAAATGTAAAAAAACCGCACCACATTGTACTGTAGTCTTGTTAGAATGTAAGACCAAAGAAGAAGACAGACAGGTAGTGGGACTTCCAAAGCTGACCATAATACTTACGAATGCAAAGCTCCATGCATTTAAAATGTTTTAATATGTACATCATTATTTTTAACGTAAACAAAAGATAACAGAATGTGATGTGTTTATCATAGAATTAGTCAATGTAATGTAATGCTTGCATCCTCATAAACCATGTGTCTGTGTAGTTTTATAGCCTTACTGCTGGTAAGTTAGCTATTTGAATGTCATGTGGTATACAGTTTGTCTAGAAAATTCATTTTGACTATACACCTTAATGAGACTTGTCTACATCCTATGATGCAGTGACACAAAAGGGCAAGAAACGTATCTTCCTATCCCCAAACCATGGCATGTTTCATTATATAGTTTTTCATTGTAAAAGTTACACATTTAATATAGAAATGCATTATGGGCATATTTACATTATAGTTATATAAACATTTACACTGATACACTGTATACAACAGGGGGCGGCTGCGGTGGTGCAACCATTAGCGTTGTCGCCTCACAGCAAGAGGTTCTCTGGTTCGATCCTCGGCTGGGGTGCCTTCTGTGTGGAGTCTGCATGTCCTCCCTGTGGTCACGTGGGTTTCCTCCTGTGCTCCGGTTTCCTCCCACATCCCAAAGACATGCTGTAGGTGGATTGGACACTCTAAATTGGCCCTAGGCATGAGTGTGTGTGTGTGTGTGTGTGTGTGTGTGTGTGTGTGTGTGTGTGTGTGTGTGTGTGTGTGTGTGTGTGTGTGTGTGTGTGTGTGTGTGTGTGTGTGTGTGTGTGTGTGTGTGTGTGTGTGTGTGTGTGTGTGTGTGTGTGTGTGTGTGTGTGTGTGTTTTCTGTGGAAGGTTGGGTTCCGGGCTGGCAACTCGACACCGTAAAACTCCACTGCCAATCATGAGCGGACAGGTGATCTGTTGTGGTGACCCCTAACTGGGAAAAGCCGAAAGAAGAAGAAGACACTGTATACAACAGGCTGGTAAAACAGCAAAGGACCGACTCATTCCTTCTAGGTGTGTGTAGTGTATGAAAGTGGTTGCATTTGTGTAGTTAGACAGTAAGGTGCATGGATTTATTTCATATACAACACTTCACTTACAGTTACTTGGTTGTATTGCCATAATTGCAGCAGCTTTGAAAGTGGTTGCAAATTTTGCAGAGTACTCTGTTTATTTTTATTCCCCTACAAGATCTGGCAGAATGGTACTGCCACCTGTGCCCCACGTGTCTGATTTACCTACCAAACGTGACAGTCAGGCATCGCCCAAATGCAGTGAGAGTTTCCTGACATATTCATTCCCATTTAGAAGACCTGTTTGGCCCATTTACTCCCTGTGAGTGACAGTCAAGCATTATGGACTATGTGAAATCATGTACATACATATGCAATTTATAACCATGTCATAAATTTACTGAGGATCAAGTAATGCACTACAGTACTGATAAATTCTGCAGTGCCTGCAGTGCATTAACATTGCCTTTGACACTCCTATTATCATGTAATGGCAACTCGGTTTATAAAACATGACCGAGTGTTAATGTCGCCCTTCAAAATGAAAGAGGGTAATAACATGCAAATCAAATCACCATGATAAAATGGTTCATGAGGCATGCCAATGCATGTCTGCTCTGGAATAGAAGCCCAGATGTTGTGATTCACTGAGTGCATTGTGAGGTGAGGTAGTTAGTGTGTAGGCACAGTAGTCACCATCTCATGCTGTGTATGTTACTCGTGTTTGACTGGTCCCTTCAGTTATGCTTTGGATTCTCCTAAGTAGTTTATCTGATATGTTACTGACAATAAGACATAGGATATACTCATCACCTTGACAGCATACAACAAGGTTTACACATCCACCTTTCCTGTTGTCACACAAACACGTCTATGGTGTACACTGCTGTGTCTGGTGTACATGTACTGAAATAGGATGCAGTGCAGTTATGTTTCTTAACATATATTGAAAGTTGAGGCCCATTTTAATATGTCTTTATTTAGCTATTGTGTGGGGTGACCATCCCTGCTTCCTGAACATGTGATCACTGCCACAGGAAGTGTGGTGCAAACTGGTCACCTTCCCTAGATGGCAACTGGTTGAGGTTAACCAAAGTTTAAAAGTTCACGTTGTCTTTAGGAAATTAGGATCACTTAATAACTGATCACAATTGTAATCACTTATTGTACAGCTTGTAAACTGTCAAGCTTATCTATTTTTTTTAAAGTAGCATCTCCCAACCTACCCCCCCCCAAAAAAAAAAAGAAAAACAGAAGTTTGATGGACAGTTAGGTGACTAATACATGATAGTAGTTGTAATTGCTTAATGACAGCTTGGAAGCTGTCAGACATTTTTAAACTTTGTCTTTTAGGGACTGCCAGATGGGTAAGATGCTCAATGTACAAAATTAACTTGCTACAGCTCTACAAATGATAGTGCAGACCATTAGAATAAGCATGGGTTCCTGTCCAGCAATACAGAAGTGGTGTGTGACTATCATTGTGGTATAATGGACATCTGTGCTCAATATCTTCATAGTAGCCATAGTGCATACATAGAGACTGACTGTACCCCAAGGCATCCATTCCAGGCTGCCCACATCACACTGGAACCCGATAGGAGATATAGCATGCCATCTGCAGCTGTGGCTGCTCAAACCAATTTGATAGGGTACAACCAAAACAGCCTGTGATTATAACAGACCATACCGGCAGTAAAACAATTTGATAACGTGTGTTTTTGTCTACTTGAAGATGTACTTTTGTGGCCAGGATCAGGGGTGTTCTGTACTATGTGTATGCTAAAGTACCCACAATGGTTTTAGTACCCATAATGTAACTATGGACATGCCGGATGCACCTGCAGCATGATCTGCACTACGTCGTCATGCACAAAAGGATATATAATGGGACTGCAATGTAGCTGTGCAGCATCAAGATGAAGCAAGCAAGACACCAAAGTCAAAACATGGCACATTGCCTGTGACACATTCTGAAAGAAGTGTTGTATGCATACATTAATGTTTAACATGCATGTGTATTGTGCATTTATGAATGCATGGGTGGCCAGTATATACCACCAACACTGATGTATCATGTAGCTATGCACCAGGCATAAACAGATCAGTAATGTATGGAAATAATTGCATGGGTATTTGCACTATTTTATTATTTTATCATTCATGTTTTGCTTTATAGGTTGTCCATCTAGGTTGCAAATCATTTTCTCAGGGAGACTGGGAAGAAATGATCCACAATTAAGGTATAAAATATACAATAAATAAAAATTACAGATATTTACCAGCAATTAATATAACTTGGTGCATAAACACTTCAGCATAATAGTAGATGATAATACAAGTCAAACATCATATAGCAATTTCTGAGATATCTGAACTCCTCACAGCTAGTAGTTGTAGAGTGTCATGCCTCCAACAGCCTACACACATTCTTAGATTCCAAAGCATTTTCCAAGCAATCATGTTAAAAACAGCCAAATAAATGTAAATATCTTGTCAATAGTACAAATTGCTAAAGAGACAACAGCAATATCGTCAGCAAAACATCTTTACAATATCATAAATCAGTGCATTTAGATTGCTCACATAAAGACAGTAATGTATTAAAAGACAGAAAACTCTATACTGGGATTTCTCTCTAAATTACCAAAAACAGCTTTTTTTTACATCTTAGAAACTGTACAACCCAAACATATCGGGTGGTATTCATAGTCCAATGTGTCACAAGTGCACATGTGACAATCTGAGAATAACGGAGTAAAAAGCAAACAAGAGGCACTTATCTGGGAAAATCTCAGCCCTGTCACAAAGCGCCCACAGCTGTTTCACACATCTGAAGCAGTGTAAGTATAAACCAGTGCAGTTACATGCAAAGTAATTCATATATATGAAAAACCATGAATGTCATCAGGTGACTTTGGCAGGAGGTTGAGGGCATGAGCCTGCACTCTCTTGAGATTTTCTACAAGAACCTGCATTGCTATGGCACTGTCCCACAACTTACCTAGACTGTTTTAAGGTTTCATCTAGTCACTGTGAAAAGATTTCTTACATAGGCACCCTGTTTTGAATTTTATAAGGCTGGAAAAGGGGAAGATAGGAAATCTGGAAATAGAAGAGAGAAAAGACAAGGGAAAAATAAAAAGTAACACAAGAAGATTGCACTGGAGCGGATGGGAGAAGAGGGGCAATATAGTAGTTGTCTGGTCTGGGGATTTTGACAGAAAGGAATTCATCCACTCAGCATTCTGATGAAAAAGGCGATACTTGTATTTCTGATTTTTAGGATAAAACAAGCATGCAATTAGTGGCTGGTTGGTCAATGGTGAATTCTATTGTCCAGCAAGGTTCAACCATTTGTGGAGTTATTACAGGTGGAAAAAATTTATGGAAGACTCAGTATAATACTAGTATATCTGGTGACCAGACCATTGTCCCAAGAGACAACATACATGAGAGTTAATGGCTTATTCACTGTAACACACGTCAGTTTAATGAACAAGTGGATTTACACACAGATACTGTGAATTCCTCACTGGGTTTTTCATACCATTCAAGCAACGTTAATTGTGATTCAACGCATTGTAGAGCAAACTGTTCAACTTTAGCAAGTTGGTTACCAACTGATTTTTCTTTTTGTGGAAATTGAACTAATTTAGGGAGCAAGGAATTTCTAAATATCAACTTTGAAAATGAGCTCTCTAACCTCTGGAGTTTACAGTTAGACAATGTGAACCTAACAGAAAGTCTGAAGCTGAAGACTGCACCCCAGAATTTAAGGTGCTCCAAATTTCCAAATGAGCTGGAACAAGGCTTTGTTTTTCACTGTGAATTATGAGATGTTTGATCATCATGGTTTTGAGTTAATGCAGGCATTAAGTATAACAAAACCATTGTAAGAGATTGCTTTAATGATGTAAATATTTTAAATAATAAAACTGCTAATGATTTACTATTCACTGTACAGCAGAATAATTATAAATCTGTATTTGCATGTATAGATAAACTGTGTGGCAATTTTTCCAAAAAAAAAAAAAAAAAAAAAAAACACAAAATAAGTTAGTGAGAGATGTGAAACCGTATAAACTGCCTATATACTTTGAAAACAGGTTCCAATAAAAAATAGTTTATTGACCCTACAGAATAACTATGGAAGCAATAACACCCTTGGACACAATTCAGAGATTTAGATGATAGAAACCAAACTAATAGGGACCACAATTACACTATTTTTTATTAAACATATGTGGATGATTCTGATACAATATTAGATCTTTCTGACCCTTTGGAGTTTTCCCCCTTGCATAGGTCAGAAATGGATTGTGAACCATCAACAATTGACATGCGAAAACAAACCAAATTTTATCTCAACATTTTTGGGGATGGAACAGGGTTTCATAGGCTGGAACAGAGGCAGGGGATGAGATGGACATAACTGTAGATAAGGCAGGGATAAGGTTTGGTAGTAATGATTTTAAGATTTTTAAATTACAGACATTTCATTTTAAATTTTGAACATTTTAGGATGTTTGAAAAGGATTTTTATTTATTCATTCACAATGTTTTGATGTTGTAAATTGTTTAACAGAACCTAAATACTTTATGAGGAAAATAAATAGAGCATTAAATTAAAAAGCAACACTCCCTCTGGGGAAGAGCTTCAATATGAACACAAGGTAAAAAAAACTTTTTAAGAAAAAATATTTTTCAACTTGCCCTCCATGCCTTTGAAAGATATGTGAACAGTATATTTATAAACAACCAGTTAATCCAAAATGTTATGGGTGTTACAACTTAAACGAGAATGAGAGAGGGCTACTATATTCACTAATAAAATATAAAAGCACTTGTATAACGAAACCAGATAAAGACAGTGGTACTGTGATTTGTGATGCTATACAATGTTCAACTGTTATGCCTTCCCTTCTGCAAGATGATGAAAGTTATTTGCAAAGATCTAAAAATCAAATCAATATATATATTATAGGAAACTGGACATACAATTGCAGGACTGGTTATCACAGGAGATGATTACAGTTGACATTTATGAATTTTCAAAATTCTAATCCAGTGATACCAAATATTTGTAGTATGCCCAAAGTTCATAAACGTATTTCACACATCCCCTTACATATAAAAATGGTTTGATAAGACAGCAACTTCTTTACTTACAGTATGCATCAGAGTGGGGGATATCTGTGCACCAGAAACATTTTCCAGCTTGTTTGGTTATACCTTCATTATTATTTATGTATGTTAAGTATTGCTTAAAGCATTGCAGTTTGCACAAATGCAATGTTAATAAACATAACATAGTTCATTAAGCAACTCTCCCACTGCCCTTAGGTTCATAAGTTCATAGGTTCATAGGTAGGTACTAGGATATTGGCCCTAGGGCCTATACAAGCCTAGCCAAAGGTACCCTGGCTTTCGTCACCTAAGAAAATTATCTTCCTGTGCCACCATTGAGCAGAGCCACAGAAGTGATCCCTGGGGTGAATTTCCTATCTCCCATCCAATCATCAAGATTTTTCTTGAACAGTGCTAATGAGGAGCTTTGTTTGATATAGATAGGTAGTTTGTTCCAGAGTATGGGAAGTCTCTGGGACAGGAATCTACCCCTCCAGCATGTTCTGTTTATTGTGGTGATGAGGTTTAGGTCCATAGAGCGTGTAGCTCATAGGGATTGGGATTTCTTTAAGTGGAGCATGTCTAAAAGCTCTGAGTTTGACATAGCTTTGTGTGTTAGGCAGAGATTGCCTCTGAGTAGGCGATATGCAATGGAGTAAAGCTGCAGTTTTTTCAGACGGTCAGCATAGGGCATCTCTTTGAGGCCGGTAATCTTTTTTGTGAGGTATTTCTGCGGCCTTTCCAGTTGTTGTAGATGTCTTGTGAGGTACATACCAAAAGGGGCATTGTACTCTATAATGGGTCTAATGAGTGACAAGTAGAGGGGAACAATGACCTCTTTTTTCCTGGATGAGAAACCTTTTGTGATGAGGTGTGCCACATAGAAGGATTTCCTGACTACTGTGGCAATGTGATTATCAAAGGAGAGACTACTGTCCACATGTGTCCCAAGGTCTCATCACAATTTTGGTGTTAAGTAGACTACCACCTATGTGGTAGTTCATGGGTACTGAGTTTTTACCAAAAGGAATGACAATGCACTTTTTGGCATTGAGCTTGAGGCCATGGCTTTGACACCAGGCATCTGTCTCAGCAAAGCCCTTTTGTAGGATGTCCACATCTTTTGGAGTTTTGATTATGGCTCCTAGTTTGCAGTCATCTGCGAACTTCATTAGCCAAAGACCTTCTGTGTTGGCCTGTACTTCAGAGAAGTAGATACCAAACAGGAGAGGACCCAGGACTGAACCCTGTGGTACTCCACTTGTCACTGGTCTGAAGCTGGATTTGGAGTCTGCTACTTTCACAGTGTGGGTTCTGTCAGTGAGCCAGCTGGTAACCCATCTTGTGACATAGGGATTTATACCTAGTTTAGTGAGTTTATCTATAATTCCAAAGTGGGGGATGGTATCAAATGCCTTGGCGAGATCTAGATAGGCTGTGTGAACCACCTGACCCTCATCTACGGCTTTGGTGACTGCTTCAAAGAAGTCTATCAGGTTTAGGAGACATGATCTGCCTTTTACAAACCCGAACTTGGTGGGGTCCTGAGTTTGGAGATTACCAATGTCATTGTTTATAACTTCCATGATGATACGCTCTATAACCTTGCAGACCAGGCTCGTTAGGCTAATTGGGCGGTAGTTTCCGGGGTCTGTGGCGGCTCCCCCTTTGCGGAGTGGGATAACTGTCACTGTGCGCCATTCAGTGGGCACATAGCCTGAGGTGAGGTTATGATTGAACAGGGTACTTAGGTGGGGTGCCAGTTCATTCTGTAGTTCATGTAGAACACAGCCTGGGATGTCGTCAGGTCCCATGGATGCTGTGTTCTTGGCTTTGGATAGTGTGTTTTTTACCTGTGCAGCCGTGATTACAGGAACTTTGCATTCTTCTGGTATGGAGATGGGCCCTTTAGGGGATGACAGAGGGGTAAAGTTAGCATTGAACCTATCTGCCAGGATGTTGGCAATATCCATTGGTTCTGTATATTTAGTGCCATTGTGCTGTAACTCAGAGCAGATCTGAGTGTTGCCACTGAGATTCTTGACATAGCTATAGAATGATTTGTGGTCGTCTTTAGAGTCAGTGGCGATTTTGTTTTCATAACTAGCTTTGGAGGATTTTATGAGGGATCTCAGCTTCTTACTGAAGCTGACCAGGGAGTTTCTCCAATCATGGGATTTTACTCTTTTTTGCAACAGTTTCTTTCTTCTGTTGTAGAGTTTTTTTTATGGCAGGGGACCACCAGATTTGCTTCCTTTTTTTGGAGGATAGCATCTTGGTTCTGTTAGGGATTGCATGATCCATGCACTCATGTAAGTGCTTATAAAGTGCATTTGTGTAGGATTCAGCAGTCATACCTCTATTGTCCATCAGCATGGGTGTCATGAAGTTTGCCACTTCTGTCTTAAGAAGCGTGAAGTTGGCTTTGGAGAAATTTTTTACTGTGGTTTCCCTAATAGGGGGGTGGGGGAGGGATGTGGATGTCTAGGGTGATTAGTTTATGGTCAGATCTGACCAATGAGGAACTGACCTCTGGTGTGAAGCACCGGTTGCCTATGTTGGTAATAACCAGGTCTAGGATATTGCTGGTGTGGATAAGTTGATCCATGGCATTGGAATTTATGAATTCCAGAAAACGTTGAGCACAAGAGTTGGTACATGAGTAATTTTCCCAGTTAATGGTAGGGTAGTTGAAATCGCCCATTATTAGGGTGTTAGGTTGTACCCTAATATTTTCCAGTGTATTAAGAAATGAGGAATGGGAATCCTGGGGCATGGTGGGGGATCTGTAGCAAGCTACAATTTGGATTGCGGTCTTGCCCAGAGTTAGTTGCACTTGGATAATCTCAGATGCATTATGCTGAGCAACTAGCCTGGAGGTGTGGATATCCTTAATGAATATGGACACTCCTCCGCCTTTAGTGTTTCGGTCCAGATTAGGTGGCCGAAAGGTGTGGTATGAATTATAGCCTGGTGATGCAGGGGTACTCTCTGGAGCCTTGAACCAGGTCTCTGTCACTGCACAGATGTCGATGTTCTCCATTTTAAGGAGTACCTCGACAGAGTGCATTTTGAGGTTTAGACTTCTAGCATTGAATAGCAATACCCTCAGATTCTTCTTGCCTGTACCTGTTAGGGTGGTGAATTTGTCATTTGAACCTTGCCTAAAAAAGGCACTATAGGGGTGGCTAGAGACTTAGCCAGTATTCGGAATCCCAGGGGCGACAGGTGCAGGCCATCTCTGGCAAAGCATCGTGGCTTGTCGATCATGTCATCCCAGGCAGACAGATACTGGATCCCCTTAGAATGACACCAGAAGCTTAGCCAATTGTTGAAGTCAATCATTTTGTCCTTGTACTGTGGTATCATTCTGGGTGATGGCAGGATGCTACTCAGGGCTAGGGTCATAACTGCCTGGGCTACAAGATTGGACAACTCCTCCCTGTCCCTTTTCATGTAGTCCAAGGAGGTATGTCTCAGGTCATTCACACCAACATGGACAATGACAGAGTCATATTTGCACTTGCTGTGGAGTGACCTGAGTGCATGTGTTATGTGGCGGATCCTGGTACCCAACAGGCAGCTGACAGTAACTTTCTCCTTGTTTAGCCTGGTGAGTGGAACATCAGTGTGCCTGACTATAGAGTCACCTATGACTAGAGTGTTGGGTACGTTGTTATGCCTTATGGGCTGCGGTTGAGTGGCACACTGAGTTTGTGGGCTATGTGTCACTTGGGTTGTGTTGGGGGGTGGCGGTTGCTTGTGTTTCTGCTTTGGAAGTCCCTGTTGTTTGGGCAGGTTTTTACTGAGAGCCTCCGCGAATGTAGGTGTGTGTTTTGTGTTTCTATGTGTGTGTTTTGGTGGTGTAGGTTTTGAGGGACTATGTGCTGAGTGTGGTGTGGTGCAAGTGTTTACCTTCTTCTCTTGACTGTCTAGTCCAGTCTTGGGTGAAGAGAGCTTTGCTTCCAGTTTGGCTATATAAGTGCATCTCTCACAGGTTGTAGTGTTGGGCGGTAGGAGGAGAGGGTTGTCTGTGTACATGAGGCAATTACTGCATAGCCCCAAGATGCCCAGATTCATTAGGTAGACAGGAGAAAACACCCGGGACTGACCCTTAGACATGCCTGGATAGGTGCTTATTTGTTAAGTACTAGAAACTGTTTTCCTCTAGACAGTGAGGAAAGTTGAGTGCTGTAGTAATTTGTAGCTTATTTAGTGCTTACAATAAGTTCTGAACAAGTGCTGAAACAAAAAACTGGCGAGTTCTAAGAAACAAAATTAAGCTAGAAGGCTTCCTTTCAACACAGAAAGGCTTGGGCCCAAGAAGCCTACAAATAGTCCTGGACACAGCCAATCTATATCACGGCTAGACTACCCATAGGAAAGGCAGGAAACAAGCTTATGGAGATATTGCATATTTTCATAATTGCTAGCAAACACCTAGCAATATTTCCAGCATAGTGTATTATATACATAGACAGTGACAGCATATATTCCCGTCTCCCACCTTGAAATTTCACTTTGTCCCTCAAGTAATTTAGCGTACTCATTTACGAAAATATGGAAGGAAATATGAAAATCTAAACAAGTGACAAACAGTGCTTAATATCTCCACTGCAAGATAGGTTACTGATCTTAATGTCATTTTATTACTTGCACCTTAGCATTTCAGAAGCTGCCTCTTAACAGGCAAATCACTTGGTTAAGGAATCCAGATGTAAAAAAATGTCATTACCATAAAGGGCTAAAAAGTGGTTAGAAGGAAGAATACAAAAAAGGTGCTATAGATGTGAATGAATTAAAGCATTCATTGTTTGTGTATTGTTCTGTATTACTTGTACGGTTTTATTAGAAAGTTTTAATATGTTATTACTCTGGCATAACAACATTGAGCTAAATATTATGCAGGGTCATAGTAGAGGTTGAGAGTCTAATTTAGAAGGGTGTGATATCTGGATACAAAGTATGGGGTGAGGGCAAATAGGTATTAAAAGACTGTGCTTTATAATAGGCAATATGCCCTATGAAAGTCAGATGCATGAAGAGAACATCTGAAGAGAAGGAGAAAAAGTTATAATGTAATTTGAAGCTACATGTACTAGATACATAATTACAAATAAAGTGATTTAGAATTATATTTGACAGGTAAACTATGACAGATATTGGGTTAATTTTATATAGGATTAGTATTCTTATATACATTGGTTAATAGTAAGCAGTTGCATAAGATTTGTTTTTTAAAATACAGTTTCAGTTTGTTTTTAAAGCATATGCGTTTTTTAAGTCAGCAATTAATTGTGGAAGCTAACCAAGTTCTGACCTGCTCAGGTAGCATCACCACCAAAGCAAAGATCCATTCCAGAATAGTAGCCATATGTTTACAAAGGTACACAATTTCTATATGACCATCCACAGCTGCAGGGATGACAACCAGTCATAGTGTATGTAAACTGAAGTGACTATGCAATGTTTCTTTGTGAGCCCTTGCATGGATTTATCACCATGACATATTAACTGTTCAGCCATAGTGGGAACACTCCCCCTAGTGAGTGCTGCAGGATTTATAATGTGGCACATCGGATACCACACAATGTTGGTGTTGTGGCCCACAGATCTGAAGATAATAATATGTGTACATATGTAATGCTTGCCAGGGGCACAGTCATTGTAGCTATGGTTGTGCAGGTGTCTGCTGTAGTGTGTATAAGCTGCCATGTTTGTCAGCAACAATACCCACCAAAGGTACACCAACATCACCAGACTTACTTGCTGTGCAGCTTCAGTCTTTATTTGTGTCTAGCCCAAATGACCTCCTATCTGCAGGAAACCATGTGCATATGCTTGTCCAAAGCATGGTCATTGCTCGTCAGTGTAGAGGTAGTGCACTGTCTCTCAGTATGGCCACACAGTGGGTCAGTACATGACAAGCAGCTGTAAGGGCCATGTACTTAGTGGCACCTCTAAAACAGGACCATATACTTAGCCCCACCTCTAACACAGGATGACTGTCTGGCACTTGTTCTTGCATGGGAGGAGCCCACTGTAATCTGCACACTGATTGGACCTCTTGGATATGCACCAGTCCACTAAATCTGTGGTGCATGCATTTCACACTTATGGTTTACTGCCATTCATTCATTATGTTAACAGCTAAGTGACATGGACCACTTGGGCCCTTCTTCAGTCATGATCTGTTTACACTGAAAAGGTAAATGTACACTTATGACAGACTTTATCCCAAACAGTAACAGTATTAAGGCATCTCCGAACAATTCAGTATATGGAATTAATGCAGAATTATATAGAAAACTGTTAAGGACACCATTAACAACTAACCCAGTGCTTGATAAACATAAGGGCTTAAAAGTGGTCAGTGTTATACAAATGAAGCATAGCAGTTAGTGCATAACAAATTTTAGTGGATTAGAGCCAACACCTGCAGTGTAGCAGGCAGGGCATTCAAGACTGTAATCTACCTTATAGAGAAGAGCAGTTGTGCATGCCAGAGGGTGTTGCAGCATCATTAAATAAATTGTCACATAACACTCTGATAATCTGACTTCTGCAACTGTGCTCCTGAGCTCTAAGTCACCCCAGCAAATACAGTCGTGCTAAGTATCGGGGATACTCCTAGGGTGAGGGCTACTCAAAAGGGTTATCACAGTGTGAAACAAACATGTTGTACGCATGTGCTTATATTGCAAATCTACACATTTTATTTTGTTAGGCCTACAGTATTAGAACATTTCAGAAAGTTGTCATGTCAGATGGTACATACTAAAGATTTTGTAGTAATAACACCTTTAACATTATGATCCCCCCCCCCCCTTGCTGGGGAGGTTATTTATATTGAAGCAAGTATGCAATATAGATAAAAACTTGGCAGACACTTTGTGAAGGTGACTGAAAAATGTAAGATATTAGTTAATTCAGACCTCAAGGCACTTACCAATAGGCTCAAAGATGCTGCAGTTGCCAGGAAATATACAGAGATATTTATATGGCGTCGATAATAGTGGCTACTATCTGAAGAGTCTGTCTTTCCTTCTGTGACTGCTGCTGTTGGGTCTCATTGTCAGAGGCGTCATCACTGTAAACAAGACAAGAAGAGATGAAGACATCCAGGCCAGTGATGGCTGGATTGTGCAGCAGTTGGTCATGACCAATGAGGAATATGGGAGAGTGGCTTTGAGTCAAGAGAGGTGGCAACAGTTAACACAATGCCCTGACCCCATGAAAAATGGAACAAACGCATAATGGTAATGATGATGGTAGCGATACTGTACGCTGTTACCAACATTCAATGCTGAACATCTGCCTCCTGTACCCACATTAGACTCTGTCAGTCGTCAGTGTGCCAGCATCTGCTCTGCGAGTTTATCTTCCACATTCTGTATAACAATATGCATGGTCACACATATACTACTGACCTGTGCTGCAGCAACCTTAAGTTGGACTACCTCACTGATATTAATTTGTGGGGATAATACAATAATTAAACACTACAGACTGTTGTCTTAGTTCACTTTAGCTAAGTAAGATATACCAGAGAATGGATAGTACATGATGTTAGTGCCTTGTGGACTCACTATATCACTATACCTTTTTTATTATCAAGTTCTCCCTGGCACCGTGATACAACTGTGTACCAGCAGGGATGATAGCTGCATGCACACACACATTGTTGTTACCACTAATTTACATGTACAAAGCAGTGATGTTTCATTGTTGACACAGATGGCTGCAGTGGTGCCCCAGCATCCATGTCACTCCTGACTGAAATGATGGACGTCTCAGGCAGTAAAACTGTAAGCATGACATCATCAGCCATAAGCATGGCATTGTCAGTTAGAGTCAGTACTGTGAAGGGGTCTGCACAAACACCCTGCAACTGTAATTATATGTCATGTGCCTTCTTTTCCTGAGTGATCTTAAATATATCAAATGTCTGTGGCATTCAGATGACATGCAACCATATTCATAAAATGCTTTCACATCAAACACTACCATTATGCAGTTCAACATGTACTCAACTTTTTTTCTGTGGCACAGTGTCAGATGAAGTGGTCAGATGTCCAGTGCAGAGACAAAAAAACAAATGTGAACATTGTTGCATTGGGAGATAAAATGTCTACACTGAATAGGTAACAACCTTTCATTTGCAAATTTATATGGCCATGTGTGGTTTAAAATGTGCTCTAATATATGTCATGTATCATTCAGTTAATTATGTGTTTTATCTGCTATGACACCATCACATATGACAGGCATCATTATAATACCATCACTGGTGGGCTGGAATGTACCTGCGACAAATACTGTCTTGTTACAATACCAGGTTTTTGCATTACAAATATTTTAAGGGGCTCCTCCCTGTCTGACCATATAGCTGTTATCTGCCTTATTAATGTATTACTACCCTATGCTGACCAGACATTGCCGCTATATTCAGCCATAATTAAAGGTGGCTAACCTTTTTTCTGCATACTCTACCCATTCTCTCTCTAGTGGCCAGGTTAGGTACTGTTGTCCCAGGGACTTCCATGTTGGATGCATGCACCAGCCTAACTACAGTAAAGTAATACTGCCTAGCAGAATAAGTGAAGCTCTTGTTAGCGGAACATTAGTCAGTACCTGTTCTTCCTGAAGATGACATTCCTGCTTTGAGACTATTTCTACAGATGACAGTCCTGCTCGGAGACTATGCCTTCTCTCTCTTCCTCAGATAAGCAGGCTGGCAATGGCTGCCAACATCCATTCCTTCCCCATCCAGCTTCTCTGCTATGCAGGTTCAATAATGGAGCCTGTAATCAGATCTCCTGCTCTGCATTACAGAGCTGGTGCATTAGATGTACTCTGTGTGCTCATATAATCTTGTATTGAAATAACAGGAAGGGCCAGGATTTTTTCTAGCTTTTACAGAACAGTTAAATAAAATGATCCAAATGAAATATCAGTGGACACCATTTGTAAGTAATATGCAATGACCATGGAGTATATAAATAAAGGTGAATGGGGCAGAAACTATCCTTGGACTAATTTTTAATTGCAAATTATAGCCCAGGTATACTTCATGGCTCCATCCAGAAATCATTCTGCATGCAGCCTCACTGTGCAACTCCACTTACATTTTTCAAAGAATAAAATTCCAAACCTACTTCATCTGAAATTTGAAAAACTCTGACCCTCTTTTGCTTTTCATAACTTTACATTTAAATTCTTATCATTTATATAGCAAACTATGAGGTCATTGCAGCTTGGTGGGGAAAAAATAAATCTAGGAATATGTGATTTTCATAGTTTGGATAAGGCAGGCCATGGAAATGCATTCTATGATCTGGTAGATCTCAATTTATAAAAATCATCTTATTTTAATACAAGTTTTTGGTGTACCTCTGTCATATCATGAGTTAACATCATATGAGTTAACATGCGCAAAGCATTGCCATGTAATAAATTCCTGCGTGTATTTTTGGAAATGAATTATGACAGGGTTATATCATATCCTGCATGCCTGCATATAGAAACAGGAATAGTAAACTCTGCTTTTCATTTGTGGCTCCAGCATTTACTGCAATCCTCTGCAACACAGAGCAACAGTAGAGTCAAGAGTTTACATTTTAAAACAGATTTGCCAGTGGTATGCTTTTAAAACTCTAGCTAATACATTGATAAATATTTTTAGTAAAGAATGCTCATGTTTACTGACATAATAGTTACAACCTTACCTGTCTGAATTATATCACACTTCAAATGATCTATTCATAAATATTCACAGCTTTTAGAGAACATGCGTCATTGGTTGCTAACAGACTTACATTTGCATCTTTATTTCTCTGTAGATTTGTATGTAAGGATCTCAAGAGTTAAAATGCAATGAAATAAAGCATTCCTAATACCATTCCATGTTCATTTTATTTTGTTATTTTTTTCAGGAACAACCCAATTGCACTGTCTGATTAAACGATTTTCTCAGTGACACAGTAGGAAAATAGAGGATTATGGAATCAAACCATAAACTACAAAATGAAGATCTTTTGCAGCTCAAAGCCTTAATCCACTGTGAACTGAACACCTGATGTACACAGCTGGCTCAGGGCATTACCTTCATTTAATCAGAACTTGATTGACTGATTGATGGATGGACTGGATTATGTTCTTTTATTTTGCTTTTGGTTCAAGCTATTCAGCTACTTAACATCTGGGACCACATATATGATGATTTCACACACTGAACACAGATAAACTAAAATACCTAATTAAACAGGGGCATAGCCATGATTTTTGGACTTGTGCAACTGAACTAAAGCCCACATCAAACCAAGACAGATATTTAGCTAAATATTTAATCATAAACTGGAGTAAATACACATTTTCTAAACTGTAACGCATCGCATTCAACAAAATAAAGCACAAGTTGCACAACACACACACACAATAGTATGTATGCATGTGTAGTATACAAGAAAATAAACTGAGGATCGGTGCTGGGAAGAAGTTAAAAATCTGCAGTAGGGATGGCCATTTTACAAGAGACCATGATTTCAGCAAGTCAGTTTCAATAAAACATTGTTGTCTTTGCTTCCATCTAGTGGCTCTATCATTGTACTACAGGTGCATGTTTTTTTCTTAACTAAGTAGAATGACCAAGATGAACCTTTTCTGCTATGCCTATGTTCCAAGTCAAAAGGCAGCTTTGAATTTGTAAAATAAATATATATTATTTACAGTAGCATGTAAACTTTGTGCACTGTTACAAATAGAAAAAAAAAAATAAAATAGAAAAATACAGCATTTCACGACAGCGGAGGTGTGTCCATTTTCATTAAGGATATCCACACCTCCAGGCTAGTTGCTCAGCATAATGCATCCGAGGTTATCCAAGTGCAACTAACTATGGGGAAAACTGCAATCCAAATTGTAGCTTGCTACAGATCCCCCACCATGCCCCAGGATTCCCACTCCTCTTTTCTTGATATACTGGAAAATATTAGGGTTCAACCAAACACCCTAATAATAGGCAATTTCAACTACTCCACCATTAACTGGGAAAACTATTCATGTACCAACTCCTTCGTTCAACGCTTTCTGGAATTCATAAATTCCAGTGCCCTGGATCAATTTATCCACACCCCCACCAGGGGCAACAATATCCCAGACCTAGTCATTACCAACATGAGTTCCACACCTGAAGTCAACTCCTTGTAGGTCATATCCGACCGTAAGCTAATCACCCTAGATATCCATATCCTGCTCCCACCCCCCATTAAGGAAACCATCATAAAAAATTTCTCCAAAGCCAACTTCATGACACCCATGCAGATGGACAATACAGTTACAACTGCCGAATCTTACACAAATGCACTCTATAAGCACTTACATGAGTGCATGGATCATGCTATCCCAAACAGAACCAAGACACTATCCTCCAAAGAAAGGAAGCCAATCTGGTGGTCCCCTGCAATATACAAACTCTACAACAGAAGGAAGAAACTGTTGCAAAAGAGAGTAAAATCTCATGAGTGGAGGAGCTCCATGGTCAGCTTTGGTCAGCTTCAGTAAGAAGCTGAGATCCCTTATAAGATCTTCCAAAGGCAGCTACAAAAACAAAAGTGCAATTGGTTCTAGGGACAACCACAAAGCATTCTATAGCTATGTCAAGAATCTCAATGGCAACACCCAGATCTGCTCTGAGTTACAGCACAACAGCATGAAAATTACAGAACCAACTGATATTGCCAACATCCTGGCAGACAGATTCAGTGCTAACTTTACCCCCCTCACCCCCTAAAGGGCCCATATCTATACAGGAAGAATGCAGAGTCCCTGTAACCACAACTATGCAGGTAAAAGCTGCACTCTCTAAAGCCAGAAACACAGCATCCATGGGACTGGACAACATCCCAGCTGCATTTTACACGAACTTCAGAACGAACTGGCTCCCCACCTAAGCACCATGTTCAATCATAGCCTCATATCAAGCTTTGTGCCCACTGAATGACACACAGCAACAGTTATCCCATTCCACAAAAGGGGAGCCACCACTGATCCCGGAACTCTCTCCCTATTAGCCTGATGAGCCTGGTCTGTAAGGCCATGGAACACATCATCATGGAACTCAAACAAAGATATTGGTAACCTCCAAACTCTGGACCCCATCCAGTTTGGGTTTGTGAAAGGCAGATCATGCCTCCTGAACCTGATCAACTTCTTTGAGGCAGTCACCAAAGCCGTAGACGAGGGTAAGGTGGTTTACACAGTCTATCTTGACCTTGCCAAGGCTTTCGACAACATCCCCCATTCTGGAATTATAGCTAACCTCACTAAACTAGGTATAAATCCCTACATCACAAGATGGGTTGACAACTGGCTCACTGACAGAACCCACACTGTAAAAGTTGCAGACTCCAAATCTGTCTTCAAATCAGTGACAAGTGGAGAACCACAGGTTTTAGTCATGGGACCTTTCCTGTTTGGTATCTACTTCTCTGAAGTACAGGCTAACACAGAAGGCCTTTGGCTAATGAAGTTTGCAGATGACTGCAAACTAGGAGCCATAGTCAAGTCCCCAAATGATGTGGACATCCTACAGAAGGGCCTTGCTGAGACAGATGCCTGGTGTCAGAGGCATGGCCTCAAGCTCAATGCCAAAAAGTGTATTGTCATCCCCTTTGGTAAAAACTCTACACCCATGAACTACCACATAGGTGGCAGTCTACTTAATGCCAAATGTGTGATAAGAGACCTTGGGACCCAGGTGGACAGTAGGCTCTCCTTTGATAATCACATCACCACAGTAGTCAGGAAATCCTTCTACATGGCACACCTCATCACAAAAGGGTTCTCATCCAGGAAAAAAAGAGGTCATTGTTCCCTCTACCCAACACTCATTAGACCCATTATAGAGTACAATGCCCCTTTTGGAATGTACCTCACAAGACATCTGCAGCAGCTGGAAAGGCCCCAAAAGTACCTCACAAAGAGGATTACTGGCCTCAAACAAATGCCCTACACTGATCGTTTCAAAAAACTCCAGCTTTACTCCATAGCATATCGCCTACTCCAAGGTGATCTCTGCCCAACATATAAAGCTATGTCAAACCTAGAGCTGTTGGACATGCTAAATCCCAATCCCTCCAAGCTACACGCTCTAGGGACCTAAACCTTGTCACCACAATAAACAGGACATGCTGGAAGGACAGATTCCTGTCACAGAGACTTCCCATACTCTGGAACAAGCTACCCATCTATGTCAAGCAAAGTACCTCATTAGCACTCTTCAAGAAAAATCTTTATGACTTGATGGGAAATAGGAAATACACCGCGGGGATCACTTCTGTGTCTCTGCTCAACAGGGGCACAGAAAAATAACTTTCTTGGGTGGAGTAAGTCAGGGAACCTTTTTGGCTAGGCTTACTTAGGCCCTTGGGCCGATAGCCTAGTACCTACCTATGAACCTCTTAGTATTAATTACTAAAAATTCATTGTTTACTGTGGCATACATAAGGCTATATAAAGCACGGTTCTTGTAAGAAAAAGAAAGATATACTGAAAACGTTTAGAGAAAAGTTTGTTTCTATTACACAAAGCTAATCATATAAACAAGCTACATACATAAGTGAGGTAAATAAAACTGAGTTTTTGATTGAAATGCAGTATAAAGGAAGAGGGAAAGAAGTGTCAAGGTAGCGATGAATAATGTGAGGAACTGGTATGTTACTGACGAAGGCAACACATGCCTTAAGTAGTCTGGGCAGAGAAAAAGGGGTACGAGGAGTAAAACAGGAAAGGTTGTCAAAATAAAGTAAAAGAATAGAACAGAATAAGAACTACCTGAAAGCCGTGTAAAAGCCATAGAAAGAATTATGGAAATGATCAATAAGGACATAGGAAACTTCCAGACACTCCACCCAACCTAATTTGATTCATCAAGGGCGGGTTATGCCTACTCAACCTGGTGGACTTCTTTGAGAAGGTCACCAAAGCAATGGATGAGGGCAAAATGGTTCACACTGCCTATCTTGACATGGTCAAGCCATTTGACAAAATCCCCCCACTCGGGCATTATGACAAACTTAAGAGGTTAGGTACAAACCATTACGTCACTCAGTGGATAAGCCAGCTGGCTCACAGACAGGACCCAGGAAGGTAGAACTGGGGAGTCCACCTCTATGGAGTCCCTCAGTGATCAGTCCTGCTCCTTTTTGGCATTTACTTCTCTGAAGTCTAGGCCAATCTCAAATACCTCTGGCTAACTAAATTTACAGATCCTCCACAGGCTACATTGCCCATAGAATGGTGTATAGCAACAGTTATTCCTCTCCAAAAAGGAGGGGCCACAACTGACCCTGGTAACTATTGCCCCATAAGCCTGACTAGCCCAGTCTGCAAGGCTATGGAGTGCATCATCATGGAACTCATTAACAAAGACATTGGGAACCTCCAAACACTTGACCTGACCCAGTTTGGCTTTGTTAAGGGCAGATCATGCCTACTAAACCTGGTTGACTTCTTCGAGACAGTCGCCAAGGCTAAAGACGAGGGAAAGGTGGTTCACACAGCCTACCTTGATCTCACCAAGGCTTTCGCCACCATTTCCCACTCGGGTATTACAGAAAAACACACCAGCCTGAACATAAACCCCTACATCACGAGATGGGTTGCCAATTGGCTTACAGACAGAACTCACACAGTAAGAAAAGCGGGCTCTAAGTCCGACTCTAAACCAGTCACAAATAGTGTCCCGCAAGGCTCTGTCCTGGGACCCCAACTGTTTGACATATACTTCTCAGAAGTACAGGCAAACACAGGAGGACTATGGCTAACCAAGTTTGCCAATGACTGCAAACTGGGCGCCATAATGGACTCTCCGGCTGACACAGACATCCTCCAAAAGGGCCTTACTGAGATGGACACCTAGTGTCAAAGTCATGGCCTCAAGCTAAATGCAAAAAAATGCACAGTTATCCCATTTGGGAAAATCAAAACACCCATTAATTACCACATAGGTGGGAAAGCCCCATTAATACAAAAGAAGAAATAAGAGATTTGGGGACCCAGGTAGATTGTAATCTCTCCTTTGACAATCATATTGCCATAGTAGTTAGGAAATCCTTTTATGTGGCCCATCTAATTACTAAAGGGTTCGCATCTAGAAATAAAGAGGTTATAGTGCCCCTCTACTCGTCACTCATTAGACCCATCATAGAGTACAATGCCCCATTTGGGATGTACCTCACAAGACACTTCCAACAGCTGGAAGACCTCAAAAGTACCTCACCAAGAGGATTACTGGCCTCAAACATATGTCCTATGCAGCCCAACTGAAAAAAACTCTGGCTGTACTCAGTGGCATATCGCTTACTCAGAGGTGATCTCTGCCTGACTTACAAAACCATGTCCAACTCAGAATTGATGGACATGCTCCATCTAAAGAAATCCAAGTCACTGCGAGCCACACGCTCTAGTGACCTAAACCTCACCACAACAAAAAATAGAACATGCAGGAGGGATAGATTCCTGTCACAGAGACTTCCCATGCTTTGGAACAAAATTCCAAACTACATTAGGCAGAGCCCCTCACTAACCCTCTTCAAGAGAAACCTTGACGAGTGGATGGGTAACAGAAAATACACCCCTGGGATCACTTCATTGGCTCTGCTTGACAGATGATCAGTTAAATTAATCAATGGGATGGCAAAAGCCGACACACTCTGGCTAGGCTTATAAATTCCCTCCGGCAGATAGCCTAGTACCTACCTATGAACCTATGATTGCAAATTAGGAGTTGTTATTAAATTGTCCACCGACACAAATGCTCTCCAAGAAGGGCTGACACAGAAACAACTGGTGCCAGAGCCATGGACTAAAACTAAGTGGTACGAAATGCATAATAGTATCCTTCAGGAAGTCATCCACACCTAGAAACTATCATTTTGACAACAAAACCCTAAGAGTTGACCCAATAGTCAGGGACTTGGGGATGCACAGACAGCAATCTAGCCTTTGGCCATCATGTGTCTGCAGTAGTGAGGAAATCATTCTATGTTGTGCAACTTATAAATAAAGGTATGGCATCTAGACCAAAGAAGTCATTGTTCTACTGTATTCAGCATTCACCAGACCTGTCATGGAGTACAATGCCCCATCTGGTATACCTAACCAAGCATATCCAACAATTGGAACATCCATAGAGGTTCCTCACTAAAATAATACAGCATGTAAGTAACATGTCCTATGCAAACCACCCCAAGGCCCTAGCCCTTTATTCTGTCTCCTACAGACTGCTGAGGGGAGATTTATATCTGACATACAAGGCATTGTCAGATCCAACTCTGATGGACCTCCTGAATATCCTCCAAACAAACAGCACCAGAATTACCTTTTCTAAAGATTTAAACTCTGCCTGTGATATAAAGAAGGCCTGCTGGATAGACAGGTATGTATCCCAGAGACTACCCCTTCTCTGGTACAGGCTCCCGATCCATGTGAAGCAGAGTTCCTCCCTCACCCAACTGAAGTATAACTTGGACAATTGGATGGGGAATAGTTAATTCATCCCTGATTTGGCACCTATGTCTCTAATGGACACAGGCAGCCTGTAAATGGTTCATCTCACAGGCTCCTGCTTGTAAATGTTTCACCTCCCAAACCCCTGCTTACACTTATCAAGGGTACCAGAACTTGCCAAAGATCTGGGATGCATGGCTAGGCTTAAAAAGGCCCTTGTGGCCTTTACACAACTACAAATGTATAAATCCATGAAAAGTATATTCACAACTGGATAAAGTTAAGTGACAAGAGACATACTGTTGCTATTTGCTAACTTGAGAAACTGTCTTCCCTCATTCCTTGTCCATATACTAATTATAATAACAAGGCAAAGAGAGTGAAATAAGTCAGATATAAAGCTTTTAAATGGCTGATATGTTCTAATGTGGATGGAAGTCTTTTACAAATGTTCAGTGCAGTTTTAGAAATAGCATATTCACTAGCCACTGGTCCAAATAGAGGTCTATATAAAAGGGTGACACTTTAGTCACTGGACTTTAAGGGATAAGTTGAATTACAAATAGTGAGCGTATAGCATGAAGAGGCGAACTGACAGGGATGAAAAGCTAGTATAACAATATAGCTATCAAAGGAAGAAGGCTGGGTTTGACTGGAATACAATTAAATGTTTGGAAGTGAGATGCAATGGTGTTCATATGACTTAACCAGGACATAAAATGGACTCTACTGATTTAATGTCATCTCAGAAACTGCTGTGTTGTGAAAGGAACCTACTAGAGTTAAAGGAAGAGTATATGCTAGTTCTGAATGAGGTATTGTTTGGTGATAACACATCCAGTGTCCTAGGCAAACACTGAGATAATCAGTAGCATGGTTTTAGTTGAGAGAATACCTCCAAAACTGTGTCTTCTGCCTGACAGAACAAGGAAGTGGCACACAGGTGGAGTCTGAAGTATTTGCTGTGTAACAGAAGGCCTCTATCAGGACCAGCAAGGTTGAAAGAATAGACCGCCTCTGATTTGGAACTGGTACTAAATACAGTCTCTGAAGCTGCGGTGGTGCAGCCGTAGCATTGTCGCCTCACATCAAGTGGTTCTCCCGTTCGATTCTCAGCTGGAGCGCCTTCTGTGTGGAGTCTGCATGTCCTCCCCGCGGTCGAGTGGTGTTCAAAAGACATGCATGAATGGGCATGCTTTCATTGAAGGTTGGGCATCAGGCTGGCACCTCGGCACCGTAAAAATCTACTGCCAGTCATTAGTGGACCGGAGTTCCGCTGTGGTGACCCCTAACCAGGAAAAGCCGAAAGAAGAAGACGACTAAATACAGTCTCTGACATAGTAAAGCTAATTTAAATGTTTTGGTGTATTCAGTTTCAGATTTTGATGAGGTTGTTTTGTAGTAGGCTTTGAATATTAGAGAAAGAGTGCCATTACATAATAATAGTATAAGGCCATCAGCATCAAGAGTTGCTTGAAATCTGAAAAAATGTGATAATACTGTTAAAAGTTTTTTTTTTTTTTAACTGTGAAAGGAAAGGGTGCCTGTGGCTAAGAGGGAGGAAGGAAAGAGATTTGACAGGCTTGACTGAAGAGATATTTTGACAATCTAATAAGCCAAGAATGCCTATTTTTCCAAAAGAGCTGGATTAAAATAAGTGGGATTTGAGTAGTTCCAGCAGTGCATATAGCCAACTATGAAAATAATTTAATTCTAAAAAAAATTTATTTTCAGCATTGCTAACTCATTTTAGTTAGCTTATATGCCGATTATAAGGGATTACCAAGTACTGTTCTAGGTTAAAAAAATAAATAAAATGTCAGACACTTGCTGAAGTATTTATCTCTGTTATAGTGTCGGCAATTTAAACCATGTGCATCACTATACCAGTCTTCAGTTTGGGTGCTTTTATCTATTTATTTTGTTTAAGTAATGATACTCTACTTAAAAGAATAAATAAACAAGGACCCACAGAAAACCTTAAGCTTTCTATTCATTGCCTTCCCATGATTCATTGGAACAGCAATGAAAAAGCCAACAAATATTAAATAGTGTAGTAGGGATAGTTGGGGCTGTGGGTTGCCAGTTTAAAAGACAAGTTACAGTTGCAGTAATGTCAGGTAAGTTTTTTTTTAATTATGCTTGCAAGCAACCAGACAGGATGAGGTATGGATTTCTGATAAATTGAGGATTGACGTCACTAAATGGGCATTGGAGCTGATGTAGATGAACTTGCTCTTTGCTCAGTTTATAGTCTAGTTTTAAATGACTGGTGTACTTTTGTATGAAGTTGAAATATCTACATTCTCTGCCTAGATACTGTTTTGTGAGACACAGTTGAAACTATCCCCAAGTTCACAGAATGCCCCTGATTTTGCCTCATATTTTTGGTCTGTGCTCATAAAATTTAGGAAATTTCTGACAAATCATTAAGGATAAAGAATGTGAGCCAGATGAACGATCCACCAGAATGCTAAAATAATTAGAAATCCACTTCACAACACATAAATATGATCAACCACTGAAAAATGTATTTTAAGCAACAGAACGATCCTGCTTTTCGTCAGCGACACTTCACCAACTTCATCAGAAGTTAGAATTTAAAATAACGCGCCACTTCCTAGAGTGATTTAAATACAAAAACACTGAAACTTTGCATAACATGAACATTTAAAATCACGTTATAAATTAACTTTTAACATTGCCCCTATTATACTTTCACTAAAATGTCTTAAAAATTATAAAAATAATAATATTTTAATTAAAACAAAAAGTTAACTGACCAGCATTTGTCTAAAAAACATTTTAAGTTGTGTTGTTAATATAAGTACAAAAGTCTTCTCTAAATGTCTTACGAGAAAATAAATATGTTGTCCAAAAAATGAAGGTAAACAAACCATTTGTCATTGTACTCGGAGTTAAAGGTAAAAGTACGTTCCCAGGTATACATAACAAGGTTGGCGTACATGGGGGCACAACTTACACCCCATGGCTACTCCTCTTAAATGTCTGAAAAACTCCCCCTCAAAGGTAATAAAATTATTGTGAAGTATGGTATTCATAACTTCCATAATAAAGTTTGTCATTGTATTGTCCAAACTGGTTAGTTCCAGAATAGCTGCATAAAAATATTCCAGACCTTCCTTGTGGGGTATTGAGGTAAAAAGATCAATCACATATATTGTAGAAAAAAAAAAGTTATGCCTTACCATAGCATTCCATCTGTGTTGTTCATCTTCTTTCATACATCACTGATGGGTTCGGTTCCGAGCCCTCGGAACAGAGTCAGCCTTTTTACCAAGCTCGCACCAGCTTCTCTCGAGCTAAGCTTCTACCCAGAATGCCCCTCTCCCTGTTACTTCTGATTGAGTTTGCAAGAGATAAGAGAAGTAAAGCCAATGTCACTTCTGCACAAATACCCTAGGACACCACTTGAACCCAAACATCCCCCAGGAGCCTTTGGAGGGGGACGGAGGGTGGAAAGTGATGAATGAAAGATGAACAACACAGATGGAATGTTATGGTAAGACATAACTTCTTTATTTGATGTTGTTAATCTTCTTTCCATTCATCACTGATGGGACAGAATCCCAAGCTACCTTGAGGTCCATGGGCAGCCTTTATGGAAGAACATTCCTCAGTACCATTGAGCCGAAGGTAGCTCTCCCTCTGGAGACCAAGTCCAATTTGTAATGATTGATAAAGGTATGAGGCTTAGCCCAAGTGGCCACTGCACAAATGTCATCCATGAAAGCCCTGAAATGGAAAGCTACAGATGTTGCCATAAATCTAGTGGAGTGAGCTTTAACTTTAGGTAAAGGTTCTTCTAGGAGGGAATAGATGAAACATATGCAGTCTCTTAGCCATTTTGATAATGTAACCTTGGAAACAGCATTTCCCATTCTAGGCCCAGAAAAGGAGATGAAAAGTTGTTCAGACTTGCAGATAGGTTCGATCCTGTCTAGGTAAAATCTCAGTTGTTTGTGTACATCCAAGGAGTGCAGGCAGTGCTCTCCTTTATTGGGAAAATTCAGAAAGAACACTGGAAGGTCAATGGTCTGGTTAACGGAAAATTCAGAAATAACTTTGGGAAGGAAAGATGGAGATGGATTAATTCGGAGTGATACTCTGTCTTTATGGAAGACCAGATAGGGCTTCTTGGTACACAATGCCTGCAGCACAGATACCCATCTGACTGATGTGATGGCTACTAAGAACAAGGATTTCCATGACAAGAACTTGAGGTCACACTTTGATGTGAGTTCAAAGGGTTTTTCAGTCAAAGACAGGAGGACTAAAGTGAGGTTTCATGGCTTCACAGGCTGACTGACAGGGGGCCTGATATGAGAGGTTCCCTTGAGGAAGGCCTTGCATAGATGTAAAGGGATAGGAGGGGTGCCATCTATACCATTGTGGAAATTAGAAATTGCCACCAGGTGTGCTTGTACACTAGAGGCAGAGGCTCCATTATCAAAAAATGTAGCCAAGTATTGCAGTACTGCAGTCACTGGAGTCAAATATGGATCTAGCACGTTATCCTTAGACCAAATAGAGAACCTTTTCCATTTATCCTGATATAGTCTTCTGGTGGATGGTTTAGGAGAGTCCAGAATGATGTCTTAAACAGGTGAGATTAGCTTGCCTGGCAACTACCGGAAGTGGAGAAACCAAGCTGTCAGCTCGAGACTGGACAGATTCAGGTAGCTCAACCCTTGGGGGAGAGTAATCAGATCTGGACAAGGGTCCAGAATTCATGGCAGGTATACTGGTGAGGCTGAAGGAAGGGGAACCAAATCTGTCAATGCCAGAATGGAGCTAGGAGGATCACCTTGCATTTCAACTGAAGAGCTTTCTTTAGAAACAGAAAATTCATCCCGGGGATAACACCAGTGGCTTTACTCGACATAGGCACTGGGAACTATGGACGGGTGGCACTATGCCAAGGTAATCCTATGGCTGGGCTTGTAAAGGCCCCAGGGCCATTAGCCTAGTACACACCTATGAACCTATGAAATTGTGGAATCAGGGGAATGGGAGGATCAGCATAAAGTCGTCACATTGACCAATCGTGGATTAGAGTGTCCCTCCGGGGGAAATAGGGTGAAATAGCTGTTGCACTTGTTGTTCGATGGGGAGGCGAAAAGATCACAGCAAGGCTGGCCCTAGTGGCTGAAGATTTCTGTCACCACCTCGGGATTGATGGACCACTTGTGAGGCAGGAAGATGCATCTTCTCAGTTTGTCTGCAGTTACATTGGAGCTCCCCGGGATATGCGTTGCTGTCAGAAAGTGGTTGGAAGCTATTGCCCACTGCCAAATTCTTATGACCTCTCAACACAGGGGACTTGGTTCCTCCTTGCTTGTTGAAATACCAGACCACTGACATGTTGTCTGACAGAATTGCAATTGTCCCTGAAGGAAGAATCGCATGAAAAGCCTGCAACACTAACAGCACCACTCTCAGTTCCAGAACCTTGATATGCAGGTGGGCCTCTGATGTGGACCATGCAACTTGGACTGTCTTTCCCTGGAAATGGCCCCCCACCTGATCAGGGAAGCATCCATGGTCACAATGGCCTTGGGCTAAGAGGACTGAAATGGGCGACTCCGAAGTTCTGCATCTGGCTTCATCCACCAAAGGAGGTCCTGCTTGCAGGAGTTGGTTATTTGAATCTGGTAACTGAGGGGGTGATAGTTTGAGAACCACTGACAAAGAAGGAGCCATTGTAGGATTCAGGAACCACTGACAAAGAAGGAGCCATTGTAGGATTCGGATGTGTAGCTTTGCTAGGGACACTATTGGAATTGAAGCTGCTATGGATCCTGGGGCCTGAAGAACTTCTCTCACTGAAACTTTTGCTTGACAGAGTATCACTCGGAGCTGGAGCCTCAATTGCTGGAGTCTGTGATTTGGGAATGACACTAGACAAGACCAGGTGTTGAACACTGCTACAATGAACTCTTTGTTGTGTGGGAGTAAGGTTTGATTTCTCCCAATGTATTGTTATTCCCAAAATTTTGCCAGAGAGAATGTATAATGCAGTGCTGTTACCAGAAGATGCTCGGTGGGGGCGGTGAGGAGCCAGTTGTTCAAATATGGAAACACCCAGAATCCTTGCAGTCTCAAGTGAGCTGTGACCACTGCCATGCACTTCGTGAACAGTCTGGGAGCTGTAGAGAGACCGAACGGCAGGGCAGAAAATTGATAATGATTGGCCCCTAGTGAGAAGTGAAGCAGACTCCTGGAGCATATGTCCATTTTGATGTGGTAATACACATCCTGGAGATCTATCAAGCACATCCAATCGCCCTCCCTTAAAATAGGGAGAACAGACTGAACCGTGACCCTCCAGAATTTGGTTTGGGTGACAGACTTGTTTAAGCTACTGAGATCCAAAATGGATCTCCAGTTCCCTGTCTTTTTTGGCACCAAAAAGAATCTTGAGTAGACTCTAGATCCATGTTGGTCTGGTGGGAATGGTTGGAGGACTCTTTTTTGAGACAGCTTTATTATCTCTGAAGCTGCTTCTTCCCTTTGACTGGGTGGAACATCAGGAAGCTTTTTTGGAAGATTTGGTAAGAAAGGGGAATGGTGTAACCTCTGGTGATTATACTCTGCACCCAACGATCGGTGGTAATAAATTGTCAGACAGCTTGGTGCAGAGAAAAATTACCCCCGACTGCTTCCAGAGGTAAGCAATCAGTATGCTCCTCAGGAGTACTAATAAGGCTGTCAAGAGAAGGAGTCCCCTGAGTCTTGGTTATGAGGACCCCCTCTGCCTCTGTAAGGGCATCTTCTGGCATTGTTACCCCCTCTGCCCCTGGGGGTATCATCACCATGTGCAGCATGGAAAGGACCCTGAGATTTTTTTTGCCACATTTTCCTCTCTCCTCTGATTTCTGGAGAAGGTACATTGAGGATTGGAAAATCGCAGGCCGACGGCAGACAGGGTCTTGCTTGTACCTGGCTAGCGTGTCCTTCACTTTGGAACCAAAAAGTGATGATGCTTCAATGGGAGAATTCAAAAGGGAAGACTTGAAAGGGTCCGCGAGGTCACAAATGCACATCCAGGCATGACGCCTCATGACAATGCCTGAACTCGCTGCTCTAGCCGACCTTCAGTCGCATGTGAAAGCAACCACATGGACAAGTTGGAGATCGATTCCAGGGTTGCAAGTTGCGAGGCCACTTTGTCCCTGACCTCATCAGACAACTGTCCTGTGAGTGTCCCAGAGAGTTTGGAGATCAAGTCCCTCTGGAGCCTCGTAAAATGTTCCAAATAGTTCAGTGACCATATAGCAAAGGTCCCTGATGTAAAAACTTGCTTCCCAACTCTGTCCACTGCCCAGGACTCCCTGCTGGGTGGGTGGACAATGGGACTTTCCTCAGCCACCACCATAGCATCGACTGGTAACCCTTTAGACCAATGCAGGTTCTCCTCGGGAGGGGAAAAAATTTTGTCAGGTCTCAGAAGGATTGCCTCAATAGAATCAGGGTTCTTCCAAATGAGCTGGATGAGCTCGTCGGCAGAAGGGTCACCCAAGAGGTAGAAGGCTGGGTGAGGAAAGCCTGCAGGAACACAAATTCCTCAGATGAAGGGTTGGAGGGCTTCCAGTCACCTCTCTGTTTTAGCATTTCCAGGATGTCTCCAAAGGAGACATCATCAGGAGGTGACCATGGGGACCCTTCACCATCATCGTAATCCGTGTCTTCTGTTAAAGACTCCTCGGGTGAGCTCATGTGTTCCTCTTACATGTCCTTTTCAAGGGGCTCCTCAGTGGGGGGTCTCTGGGGAGGACTCTGAAGAGTGAGTACCCTGAACAGGGGTGTCCTGTGGCTTCTCTACCCGGTGCTCAGGGGAGAAAACTGGGGTTCTGATGTCAAAGGAGTGCGTCCAGAAATGAGAGCCCTCTCCATCGTGTGGAAAGCAGGTCTACTCGAAGAGGGATGGGAGCCCGGAACCAAGAAAGACAACCTCGGGACCAGGGTCACACCCTGCTCCGATGAACCCTTCCCGTGGATGGAGCCTCAGGCAGGATCAGTGCGGACATGGCTACTGGCACCGAGGATGGAACCAAAGACAGCTTCGTGCCCCAAGCTCAGGTGCCTGCCCTCCAATCCCCAGATTGAGGAAGGACCGATTCCACAGCAACCGAAGACCAAAGGGGCAAACCCGGGGCCTGAGTGAGGTCCACTATTAAGCACTGAGGTGATGGATTCCGAGAAGTATGTCAGAGCAGAAGGCTTTGGAACTGAAATGGTTGAAGGAGGAGTGTAAGGAGGAGTCCGTGGAGAAATCAACCCAAGTCCTGCAGCCGGGTGGGTATCCCCCTGGGTGCCACCAGCTGGTCCACAAGACACACCACATTGTGTTCTGACAGGCTCCTGGTGGATCTAATGGATACTCTGGACAGTGAGTCAAGTTAGTCAATGAATGTGCTATACATCTGGCCCAGAAATGGATCTACGGAAGGGGAGTATCGGGACTGTGGTGCAAGGTCTGCCGGCACTGAACTCTCAAGTTTCGTGACCAGGAGTAATGGGGTGAAATCCAACTTGGTCGGAAAAACACTTGGTGCTGAAGTGGCACTCAAAGAAACATCCGATTCCAAAATCGTAACTGATGAAGGTATCAAAGGTGTGCCCTGAGCCATAGTGGCCATAGGTGCCGAAGTCGTAGTAGGCATAGTGAAGTCTATCATCGGTGCCAAAGCTGGCACCGGTATCGTAGGTTTCAAGATGCTTAGAGCCGACAAGGACGGAGCCATAGAGGCAGATTTATGCTCGGAGGACAACCTTGGGAACTTTGGTTTCACAGGCTTACCCTGATCACCCAATGGTGAGGAGGGAACCGAGTGGGATCTCTTTTTGTCTTTTATAGGAGGAGTTGAGACCTCCATCGCAGAAATCGCCTCTGAAAAGGGAGACTTAAGTAACCCTTTCAGTATCAGTTTATTTTTGCACTCATTAAGAGTGCGATGACTGAAACTCTGACAAAAGTCACAAGGAGGTTGCACCAAAATATGGGGCACCCCCAAACAGTATACACAATCATCGTGAGAATCACTATTAGGTAACCTGCCATTACATGAAGCACAATGCATAAACCCTGAAGTACCTTTCTTATCCAACATCTTGACAGAGAGACACCACAGGCAAACAGCATAACCAATCAGAACTAATAAGTCAAACACAGTTCAGAAACACCTTACTAAAAAAACACTAACGGGCTAGGAAAGAAAGGAAAATACCAGCTATGGTATTGAAGGAATACCACAAGAGTAAGGTGGGGGAAGGCCGTACTAACAATGGTACTTGAAAGTTTACCAAAGGTAGCAATGGAATGGGTAGAGCAGAGAAGAAAGATCAAGGTCTGACAGAAGAAAAACACACTAGAGATACTAATCACTCACTAAAACAAAAAATATCAAAAGTATTCTGCAAAATAATATCAAATAAAGTTCCACTTAGCTGAGAGCTTGGCTGAAACACGGCTTTACGGCTACATGGCAAACAAGATCTGAAGTAACAGGGAGAAGGGCATTCTGGGTAGATGCTTAGCTCAAGAGTTTTTGGCTGGCGCAAGCTTGATAAAAAGGCTGACTCGGTTCCAAGGGCTCTTAACTGAACCCATCAGTGTTGAATGGAAAGAAGATTAACATCATCAGATCTAACATTACGTTGAAAATACTCATGCTTAACTTTAGTAAGGAAATCCCGTGAGTCTGTTAGAATATGTTTAACTGGGTGCATGGAATTTTTCAAAATAGGATTGACAAATACCCCTAATGGGTATGTGATGGAATTATGTGCAGCCACTATAAGTGGGTAAGGGGGGGGGGGTCCATCACATCTTTGTGTGTTTTAGATATTCCAAAGTCCATTGAAATAACTGGATGTTTATTAATGAGAAATTTGTAGACTTCCTCATTAATGGCCCTCTACATCAAAGTATCCTCAAACAAGTATTCAGTTTTCTTGTAAGCAATGTTTATTTCATGTCTAGATGTTATTTTGTATCTATCATTGTCATATAATAAATTATATATGCTGCTAACCCCTGTCCTGCTTCATAAATCACAGTGACTTGTCATTTCTGAGTTTGTTCATAAGCAGTCTTTCTTCCTTAGGTAGACTGTATACCTGTTCTTATGATTTGTAACTAGTCTATGTATTTCAGTGCTGCAGGTTTTTTTTCAAAAATAGCATGGTGGAGGGGTGGGGTGAATGTACTTTTCCTATTAAGACTCATTTCTGGTGTATTTAAAGAATTGCCAAGCCAAGTCCCTTGGTTCTTAAACATAACTTAGAGGTTCAGCTTCCTTGGGTAGAGTTTCAGCTCTACTAGTGTGTCAACTAAATCAGTCTTAAAGGACGGCACAAATTTAAAATCTTTTTTGAAAAGTGAAAAAATGTTTTTCTCCATATTAAAGTCTGTGTTGTTGTAAGTACTAAAACCCTAGTAGGTGAAAACCTTACCACAGTGTGCAACAGAAATGCCTTCACTGTATTGTGAAGTTAAGATATTAGTAGATTGGAAAAGGAGCAATTAAAAAAAAAAAAAAAAAAAAAAGAGTTGAACAATTTCTCCCCCTCCCTCTGTCCACTCAGACTCTGGGGTGATTCTAAAAAATATTCCCGTCTACACTGATTTTCTATCCTTTCTCAGATCATCTCAGTAGGGGGAAATTATTGGCATACGTTTCACAATTGGAGTCAGTAAAATTGTTAAAAAAAATTGTTTTGCTCAGGTGCATTCAGTTGTGCAGCTTTAGCAGAAAGGACAGTAGTGTTGTTAACCAAGCTAGGCCTATTTAAACCATGTGTAGTTGCAGAAGATTAACTGTTAAAGTTAGCTCTGGGGGTTGGGTATGCCTTCCATTGCAGGTATTCTACCTGGTCTCTGTCCAATTTCTTATGCTTCCTATTTAAATTCTACCTACCATGGTTATAGATAGTGTGATAGAAAAAAAAATACTGTTGCATTTGTCACAATTATGCTCAAACACCATGTCTTTTGTAATATCCAAGTTCAAATTGTTCATTTAATCAAACAATTGATTAATTCTAGCGTTGAACTAATTATCACTTGAATTAATTCCAGTCCATGTCTATCAAACATTTCAGTTAATTCATTTTGTTCTCCATTGTTCAACACTAAGCCATTAGGAAATGTATACATTCTAAGCCCCTTAGGGTCCCTTTTAACTCTTAAACATTCTATTAAATATAAATTATTTATTTGTAAACTACGCACCTTTTACATTTTGTTTTCAAAATCATTCAGCATAGTTTTAAATGTCCAGTGTGGTTGCATTTGGTCATTGTGGTCCAAAACAAGTGCTTTGTTAAACTATTGTTGGAAAAAAGTCATTTTTTGTCCGTAAAACTGTCTTGTCATGTTGTAAAAGCATTTCCTTTGCGTAGAATCCCTTATTGCTCTCTCTCTCCTGGCTTCTCTTGAGGTCCTAATGAAACATCTGTCCCTTCTGATGACATCATCAGATGAGGGCATGGCCAAAGGCTGTTTCTTGAACTAAAAGTTGAACAGGCAAGTTTTTCTAAATTTGAATTTAACTGAGTGACTTCTTGTATTAAAAGTGTAATGAGTTGAGTTAAGTCACCCTCTGCAGACATGTTGAAGCTGGATTCTGTCTGTGTAGTTGGAGCAGCAGTATCTTCAGTCCTTGGGTGAATAAAATTCAAGTAACAAAAAAAATTGGGTAAAATGGCTAGGTTTGTAAGGGCTCTTGAGCCGTTAGCCTAGTAATTTCCTATGAAAGTATAATTTTTCAGAAAGTCCCTGACTTTGCCTTATATTTTGGTCTGTTACTCATGAAATTGGTGTTTTTCTTGCAAATCTCTGAGGACAAACATTAGAGTTTCAAACTTTATTTCCTTCAGAAACTGTGTGCTGCACCTATCCCTATGACATAGAGTGATGTAGGCCTTACTATGATCCAGAAACCTGAGATGGACTAGCAGATTGTGTACTCTAGGAACTGGGGAGGGGGGATAAATGGTTTTGCAAGTTCACCCCCTCTAGGAGAGAGGGAGGGAGGATTTTTTCCCACCAATAAATAGACTCATCTCCAGGAATGAGGATATTCAGTAATCACAGGAGATATTGCTGGTAAAACTACAGTAGCTGGGTGGGCTGAGCAAACTGATGTGTGTGATGATTTATTTTATTTTATTGTATTTATTTAATTATTTAACATTTGTTTTCTAGGAAAGTCTGACTGAGGCAGAGCCCATTTTTAGTGAAAGCCCAGGATGAAATGCTCCAGATGCATGTCTTTGGAATGTGGAAGGAAACCGGAGCACCCAGAGGAAACCCAGGCGAATGCAGACAGGATATTCAGACTCTGCACAGAAGGCACCCCAGCCAAGAATCGAACTGGAGAACCTCTTGCTGTGAGGCAACAAAGTAAACTGCTGAACCAGTGCACCACCCATGTGTGGCACATGGAACATCATTATCTCTACTAAGTAAGTGCTTAAAAATGTGCCTGGAGTGCAAACTCACCAAATACGATGCTACAGATTGTTCCAGCCCACTTCCCCTGCTTAACCCAGCTATTGGTGCTGTCCCAGTGCCAGGGGATAGCACTGGGAAAACTTAAGGATAAAAGGTGTGGTTGTACAGTTTATGGTCATCTGGGGGCATGCATATGAGAGAGAAAAAAATAAAATGCATGCCAACGCAAAAACTGTAATTCTAGCAACATTCTAAGCACAATATTTTAAATCTTTCTGTAGTGCTTAGCCTTTCTCCCATATTTTTTGCCTTTGTCCCTGATTCTTACAGTAAGAGTTTGAGGGGTATTGCTTTTTCATACTCATACAAGGTGTACACAACAAAGTCACTATAACTCTTATGTGGGGGTGGGGTCTGTTTGTGAATGAAAGTAACTTACTCTTTTGTTCTTTGAGCAGTTTAAATAGTCTGGCTTTGCAGGGCTAGTGTGTATTTGTGTAAAACAAGTTGGAATACTCGTGCCACTATGTATTTGTGTGAAATAAACTGAAATATGTTTATCATATCTAAAATTATGGTGGTGAAGCGGTTAGCGTTGTCACCTCACAGCAAGAGGTTCTCCCGTTTGATTCTCGGCTGGAGCGCCTTCTGTGTGGAGTCTGCATGTCCTCCCCACTGCCGAGTAACATTTAAAGACAGGCAGGTAGGTGCAATGGTGAATTGGTGTACCTTCCTTGAAGGTTAGGTGTCGGGCTGGCAACTCGGCACTGTAAAAATCAACTGCCAATCATTAGCGGACTGGAGTTCCGCTGTGGCGACCCTAAACCAGGAAAAGTCGAAAGACATTAGTTTTTTATTTTACTACAATCAGACATCTAAAGTATACACAGTAAACACTTTGGCTGTGCCTGCTGTTACGATCAACTTAAATATTCATTAATCTGTTTTTTTCAGAACTGGTGTGCATTTGTGCAAAGTAGGCATATATATAGACATAGATATCTTTTTTATTGCAGTAAAAATTTGAGTTATACAGTATCAGGTGTCTCTATTAATATAGTCTAGAATCTGCTAATAAACTACAATCTCTAATACTATATAAGCTGTGTAAGTAAGGCTGACAGTGCATTAATGTTTTCTTTTGCACTAATTTTGACATGCTACCAGAGATAAAAAGAAAGAGAGTAAACAAATGAACTAGAAATGTGACAATAAATGGAAGAGGAAGCTTTGGTAAACCTGGATGAAGGTTATTAACAGTGGAGAGAGAGAGAGGGTACCTAGAAAGGCCTTCAACAATATCTGAGAATCAGCACATGGAAGTTTTTTAGCTTTCTCTCTGAAGTAGAAATTTAAAAACTGAGAATATGCATGGGCTGAGTTGAGAGTGGACAGAATAGCTAGCTATGGAGCCAAAATTAAATTAAGAAACAATGACGAAAAATGGTTTAGAGTGACTCAGAAGCTTTTTTTTATCTCACACTAGATGAAACTGGGATTAGAGAGAACAGATTTTTGTTAACTGCAGTGAAATGCAACTTTTCATATGTTTGTTTCTCTTGAGTTCCTGGTAGGTTTGTAAAACGTCTGGGCATAGGTACATTTCCATAGGGCTCAGGCCTGCGTAATGCTATTTGTAATATATATTTTTTTCTCTTTAACCATGGAAAAGAAGCAACTCCTAGTCTCTATGGAGGGAAAAGTGAAAAAATAAGAACAAACTGAAGTTGCTGGAAGAAAGGTGGGACAGTTTAATCTATCAAGCCCAATCAATAGAACAGAAGTAATTGTTTGGGAAAGGGACTGCAAGTGTGACATAAAGCTTTAATTTTAAGATTCTTGAAACTCCAGTTTGCAGGAGTGGACAGTGGTCACTGAGACAAGTGGAGGAAGCAGTAGTCAAGTTAAATTTTGAGAATGGTGTCCAGATAAGAGTCATTGAAAGAAAAAAGGGGATTTGGGCTGGTAGGAAAGGATATGTGCTGTAAGACACCTTATGTTTATAGGTTTTGTAGAAAGGGCCAGTCCAGTTCTGATTTAGGTCACCGTCCACTCTGAAGCTAGACTTTTTAAACAGTGCACTATACTGACAAGGTAGACTTAAATTCCGCTCCAAAAACACACCTGCATCAGGAAGCAAAGGGATCTGGAAATGTTCTACTTCAACATACAACAATAATACTTTTGAGGTCATAGCTGCTTCAAGAGTGTGCTGCATATTTTATAGAATCTATCACAGAAATGTGTAACTGGCTACACTCACTGGAAAAGCAAAACTGTCAAATGTTAGAACACTTTCTTTCAACAGCATTGTGAGTTCCAAGCACAGACCACAGAAGGAGGAAATCAGGCAGTCATTCAATATGTACAAATATAATAAGACTCACCCACAATGTGTGGAAACTGTCTAAAACACTCTATGAAAACTAGACGGAATATTCAAAAGCTGATACCCAGCCTGTCTGACCAATCATAAAGTATCACTCCACTTGAGAATGGTGAAAGTAGCAGCAGCCCTTTGGCAAACAGCATCAACCTGTAGGTGCTCAGCCGTGGACAAGCAACAAGCCAACACAGGTGCAAGTCCACACGGCTAATTTACTAAATCAGGCTTCTGGTGTACAGGCTGAGTTAGGGACTGCACATTCATATAGCTAGCTAGTCAGCAGCACTCATCTTGGGTACAATATCACACTCCATGTATATATATAAAATGTTTTGTGGCATGCTCAGGTCAGTACACACAAGCAGTGAGTGTTAGAATGTAGGATACAAAAAATCTGTGTGGCTGTACCAGGAAAAACTTCTGTTTCTAACCATTTAAGTGAGTTAAACTCGTTGAAATAAATCAGGAAGAAACCACTTTGGTAGCAAATCTTTTGTGAATTAGAAAATAACAGAGCTACCAGATCTGTCAGTGAATGACCATTGCAAGAGTATCCAAACTTTTGTAGATTATTCCATGTGAGTGCTACCAGTTAGCAACAGATAGTCGCACTCAAAAGAAAAGGGCTAACCAGATTTACTGCACTTGGAAGGACATTTTTTCTCTCATTACTTTAAAAGGCATGGATAATTTACAAGAATCAACACATAAAGTGAGAAAAGGACTGAGGGGACTCATGAGTGCTTGGTCACAGGATATGCTAGATTTATCTGTTTAGTTCAAAATTTAAGTGCCTAAACCTAGGTAGTTTGCAAAATGAAAGAGGAGGTTTGCAAAATAAAATAGAAATCAGAACAGCAATAAAATCATAAAAAATATATAAATGCAGGAATAAATAATCTAAAATAAGTTGTGGAAGTTCAAATCTCTATGACAATTTAAAAAGAAGGTATTTAAGGGAACTTCAGGAGGAGACCTCAGAATCAGAGACCTAAGGAAGGCATTCAATTGCACAGGACTGCAGACATCTAAATAGAATGTCTACAAGAAGTCTTAAAGCAAGTCATGGGAACAACTAGCAGTCCCTGCCCTGATGGTGATAAAGGTTTCAGCAGGGTACAGGGAATGAGGAATTCTTGCAAACTGATGGCACCCAGAAAAGAAGTAGAAGGAATTTTAACACACACCTGGCGGTCACTGGCAGTCAATGCATATCCTACAACATATCCTACAACATATCCTACAACACAAGACTTGTATGACTGTAGGAGGAAGCTCTAGATAATGGTCTCATCATTCTGCACACACTGCTGTTGCAAGAGGTCACCATCAAAAGGCCACGGCAATAGTCAACACACAAGTGCACAAATCATGTTTGCTAGATCTAAAGATAGAATAAGGTGCCTAACTTCAAAGCTACATTAATCAGGTAGAAATATAACGTTTTGTGATGGCTGAAATCTGGTCCCTTGGATATTGATTGTCAATAAAAAATGCAGCAGGATCTTGCACAGATAAATGCAAATCAAATCTAATTCTCCCATAAAAAAATAAAAGGAAATACGGGGGGGGGGGGTGCAGTGTGGCTTGCACCAATATCACCTCTGCCTATAGTCCACTAGGAATCATTGAATCAAGGACAGAATTGAGGCAGTCTTCCAAGGTAATAAAACCCAACAGAGGCTTCAAGAAAAAAAGAAGCATAGCTAAATATCATTAGAGCAGAGCAAACATAATTAATACTGTAGCTTTGAATGATTTCCCATATTGGCAACATGTACACCACAGACAACAACAGAGCCAGGACTAGGCCCTGAGGAAATATATAAGTCAGGGGGTGGCTACTTGAGGAATCAGCAACAGAGACCACCCACTGAATGTGACCTGGGATATAAGAAGCAAATGGTTCTGGGACTGTGGGTCTTACAGTGCTCAATCAATATACCATGGTCAATGGTAGTAAAGTCAGCAGAGAAATCATGGAAGACCAAGATGGAATGTACTGATGTCTCACCATAAGGAGAAAACTAACAACACCAGTAAGGTTATCTCAAGATCTGAATCTAAATCTAAAACCAAAACCAAACTGGAAAGGATCCAGGAGGTCATAAGAATTTATACAGGAATATGTCTGTTCATAGACCACTCTGTAGCGAGTCAGAAACAGGTGTGTGTCAGCCTGGTGTTGAGAAAGACAACCTAGAGTGATCAGTGTAAGAAGAGGTCCTTTCTATAGGTCAGGGATGAAATTTCAAAAGCAGATATACCTTAACCAGACAGGTAAGACCCCTCTCATAGAATAATATTACTCTCATGACATTTATTTTAACCCAAGTTTGAGGGTGTTCAAAAATAGTCCTCTACTCAACATCCCATAACAGTTCAAATTCCAAGCTGAATGGCATTTCAGAGATATAGTCAGCTACTGGAATTTCATAAAAGCAGAGTGTTACCAAAATGCTCCCTAGAACAGTAGATTCTCAAAATGTGATGAGAAACTACAAAGTAAAGCACAGAACAACTACTATCTCATAAAAGGCCTATAAATTTTTAAAACAAGAACTCTCTGCATTTATCGGATGATATTCAAAAAGTAAATATACCCACAGTTATTAAAACAATTCAACTACAAATGAGCTGAGATGAGTAGCACATAAGCTGACAGCTAATATCACACTAGTCCATGTCAATATAAATTCTGAATGAGAAAAGCAGTACAAATAACTACACTTAATGGTGGATTGTAAATAAACAAAAAGGACTCAAGAACAGTTTAAAAATGTAAGTGGCACAAAATATTTATGGGTTGCAGAAGATACAGAAAATGTCATAGTAATAGAAAGAAAATGCAGTTGACAAAACACAAATCCAAGACAGTCAGAAAAAAATTAAATTTGAAAATAAGTGATGAGGCAAAAGCGTAGGGAAGTATATTTTTGTCCACAAGCAGTACAGGCTAGTGAGTCGAAGATGCAGAAATCTTGCTGCTGGCAGGAAAATCATTGGAATAAGAAGTTAACCAAAACCCAACACAAATATCCAGGATGTGCAGGAAAAAAAAAACAGAATGAAAAGACTCCCAAAATCTATTCTGTTCATAGTTATGAGTGTAGTACATAAAGAAATGTCCACAGAGGTTCCTCACTAAAAGAATGCAGGGCATAAGTAAAATGTCCTATGCAGACCACCTTAAGGCCCTATCCCTGTATTCTGTCTCCTACAGGCTACTGAGGTGAGATCTATGCCTGGTATACAGGGCATTGTCAGACCCCACTCTGATGGACCTCCTGAATATCCACAAAACAAACAGCACCAGAATTTTCCATTCTAAAGACTTAAACCTTGCCTGTGATATAAATAGGAGAGACTGGAGAGCCAGGTATATATCCCAGAGACAAACCCATCTATGGAACAGGCTCCTCATCCATGTTAAGTAAAGCCCCCCCCAACCCAATTCAAGTGCAACTTGGACAACTGGATGGCGAACTGGAAATTCATCCCTGGTTTGGCACCTATGTTTCTAATGGACACAGGCAACCTTTAAATGGTTCATCTCCCAGGCCCCTACTTGTAAATGTTTCATCTCCCAAAACCCTGCTTACACTTATCAAGCATATCAGAGCTTGTCAGAGATTTGGGATGCATGACTAGCTTTAAAAAGACTCTTGTGGTCGTTAGCCTAGTAAACACCTATGAACCTATGACATGCAATGTTTCAATGTTTTAGTACTGTAATATAATCCACTGTAGGATTAGGTAATATTGATAAAGGTGGAGAAAAAATAAGGCCAAACAATCAAATAATCCAGTAGTTTTAAAGCCTAGTTGGTGAAGGTTTTTAGGCTATCACATAGAAAAACACTAAACATTAAAAAAACGCATAACATTTTAAGAAAATGGGTTTCATTAACAATTATGTAGGCTTCTTGTGAAGCCTACATGATTACAGCACATTAACGTGATGAGCAATAGTGCTCATTGAATATGCACGCTGCTGATTGTGCTTACATGTTTCCAAGCACTGTTTCATGGCGAGCAGCAGTATTGGCCTCCATGAAATGGTGCTAGGAAACAGAAGCACAGAATGTAAACAAAACTTTGCCTATAGGCAAACCAATTATGTGAGCACATCTGGACAGTTTATATGAAGTAAAGGCAAGTGGATTATAAGAAGTTAGGTGCAGGGGACATGAATAAATGTACACAGAATACAGTGTTAATAGTGCAGAGATAAGTACAGTGGAAGAGTAAAGAGAAAATATGAACTCAGTCAGTGTATTCTTATGTGATGATGTCACAAAGAAACATTTTCATCAGAAAGCTGTCCATATTGATGGCAATAATAAATAATCCTGCTTCCAATGTTTACCCATGTACACAACCAAAACAGACATGCTGTCAATGGATGTGAGAGGGATACAATGCAACATTGTAAGAAAGGGAGTGAATGTGATATTAATGTTCATAACGTACTTAGTGAAGATAACAGCAAGGACACATTACATGCATTTGCATACACTGCAGTTATAAAATATGACATGTATATATAGGGAATGTATGTATGATAACTCGCTGTACTGCTGTGTCCTCCACTTCTTCCTGTGTAAAGAAGGCATGAGCCATAAAGCTACTGTGTCATGCACAGCAGAAAAGGCATGTTTTATGATTTGTTGTCATTGGGCAACCATAGATAGAGGGGTATATTACCTTAACACATTTATTAGACAAACACGTGTTTTATATTCCTGTACATTATAAACACTAAGATAATAGCACTTAAAATACACAAGTGACAACACAGATCTGATGACAGTGCAATGGTTCAAGGTCTCTTTTTGTAAATGGAGTGCAGCTACTACATGATTATATGGGTCTATATCAAAATCTTGAACATTTACTTACCCAAACACCTAATATTCTGTGAACTGCAAATACACCGAACGCCCTAAACCGCGAAATTCAAAAACTCAAAATGCCATAGTTGTCCCATCCCACCGCCTGCTGCATACTACCTACACAAAAAAACTAAATAAACCACATACATACACAAACCAAAACCCTACTTCTAACCCTAAACTAAACCCTACTTCTAACCCTACACTAAATCTTTCATATACCACAAAGTATGCACTTAACTTAACCAGCACCCTAACTCTAAGGTCCGTAACTATCGCACACTTACCTTAAAAAGCTATACCCAAACAAACTAAATAATCCACACACATACACTTAATAAAACCCTACTTCTAACCCTACACTAAATCTAACATACATTATCATCTATGCACTTACCTTAACCCGCACTCTAACCCTAAGGTCCATAACTATCGCACACATGATGATCTGGCATCATGCCAGTCCTATAAAGCTGTACAGTCCATAACTATCGCACACTTACCTTACTGAGCTATACCGCAGAAGGGCCAACCATGATGAATCGACATTTCGGAATTCGCGCTTCAGGACAATCGATGTTTTTGCAGTTCGATGAAGACATGTCGGCGTTTAGGTGTTCGGGTAAGTAAATGTTTGACTTTTTAATATAGACCCGATTATACCGGGCATGCTCAGAAGACATTACAGCGAACACTGCCATAGCAGCATGTAAACACACAAGAAACACAGACCCAATCACACTTTATGATGATCTGGCATCATGCCATACAGGAAGATATGTTATGTAAGTAATCATGTCCTATAAAGCTGTACAGTGTGAAGAAAACTATTACAGTAATACATAAATGTTTAGAGGAAGACATGCAATACAATGCATTCTTATTTGGAAATTAAGTAATGACTGTGAACAATCAATAACATACTCAACATATACATCTTGCCAGACTCAAACACATGCCAGGATAGACATTATAAAGATATGTATCAACCTGTGATGTCACAGAAATAGGCAAACTGTGTGTGTCATGATGAACACACTTGAAGGGCTTACAGCACTTTCATGTTGTAATGGGTATGGATCCCCTACCATGGAGTGTGATGCCTCAAAAATGTTGCCCTCTGACTGTGCCATAAATACTTTCTTTATCTCAGCCACTCCTGTCTGATATAAGCATGTGATGGACAGATATTACCAGATTCAAACCCCTGTCTATCACACTACACACACTACAGAGATGTGTAAAGACTGTGTCTGCCACAGAGCATAGCAATGGATCTCATCACAAATAAATGAAATTAATGTGAGAAATAATAAAGGAAATTTGAGGATAATTTGTACAAGATTATTTTGTCAGAGTGATGACAAAGAGGTAACTATGTTAATATTAACACAACTGTGAGTAACATGAATGTTTCTTAGCCAAGAAAGTTATTCCTTTTGTTTTTCCCAGAATTGAAACACTATATATATATATATATATATATATATATATATATATATATATATATATGTGTGTGTGTGTGTGTGTGTGTGTGTAGATATGCTACACAAGTCATTACTGACTGCATATGATGCAGGAGTACTCACACCAAAACATTCGCAAAACAGCTGTTTCACTGGCAGGAAATTACAAAATGACTATATTTCTTTCTCCACAGTACAAATTGAGAATAACAACTTTGTGCAGTGCTGCTTGTGTAAAGTCAGTACATCCATAGAATGTTGTCCTTTGCAGGAATTAAACAGCAAGCTATTTAAGTCTAGCAACTACCAACATGTGTATGAATCACTTGCACCAGAGTGGAAGTCTTAACAAAACGGTGATACACACCTTTGTGAAGTCATTACATCATATGAGTGTATTGTAATTTGTATGATATAAAAGGGCTGGGGGAGGTTTCATCCATTGTAATTCTACACATTATAACATTTGTGGATATCATTCATGAACCACAGCATTAGGACACGCAATGCTTATAGTCACTGTAGGTTTTGAACACCTAACTATGTAATGATAGAATCTGCATGATATTGGGAAGAATTAACATGCTGCTACAAATGTGAGATATTTGGGTCTTTGAGGCTGTGACATCATATTACTGCTGCAAGGGATATGTGTGCTTGTAATTTCTTTAAAAGATTGTTGCTATATATGTCTTTTTATACAACATTGTCTGCTGCTAGGTGTACCCGAGCACACATGATGCATAATGCATTCATCACTGTGATGTAAGAATGGCAATCATGCACAATATATGGATAATCACAAATTCAAACACATCATCTCTTGTCCTCACACCACAGGAAAAGCTTTAGTATTTCTAATAAGAAAGCCAGATGTGATCCCATGGCATTATCATTATGAAATAAAGCATTCCTGTGTGTTAAAAATGAGCATAAATCATTGTAATATGAATCCCCAGCCATACATGAACACAGCAGATAACTGGCTGACAGCATTGTTACCTAACTGCACATACACAGACATACTGACACAAGTGAGTCTAAGTAGAAATAATTGGATTTCAACAGACTACCTAAGATCACAAGGTGCAGAACACTGCCTGAGTCACACATGCCACACAATATATGTTAAGGCAGCCTACTTTTCAATCAAAGGTGGTAGTATGCCCAGAGACTGTACAGAGCTTGTTGAATGTTCTAATCAGTGACTCTGTGCAATATCAACCAAAAAAAAATTGAAAAATGAAACAAGGTATATAAAACTGTTCCACTACAATGTGAGCATCAGAAAAGGTGAAGTATATAACTTCAGCAACATCCCAACAGCCATTCATTAGCACGCTATTGCTCTATGCTACCTGTATAGTGTTAGGTCAATGCTTAAGAATTGCTGCGGATGCTAACATTTTTAGGATTATACTACCTGTGGCTGCATTCGACATTTTGATCACTATTTAATTATTTATTTAACTGAGACTTAGTCTTAGGCTATGTTCAGCTGTTCAGCCACTTTTCTCCCTATATGGCCATGCTGATTTACTATGGGGCAGTTCACTCAGGTCCTACTGTGATGTTGCAGATAATGGACAGAGTCTCCTATCCCATGGCCAAGTTTTTTATGGATTTCGATGTTTTTTTGTTTGATGGTGATTTACTATGGGGCAGTTCACTCAGGGCCTACTGTGGTGTTGCAGATAATGGACAGAGTCTCCTATCCCATGGCCAAGTTTTTTATGGATTTCGATGTTTTTTTGTTTGATGGTGATTTACTATGGGGTAGTTCATTTAGAGCCTACTGTGGTGTTGCTGATAATGGACAGAATCTCCTATCCCATGGCCAAGTGTTTTATGGCTTTCGATGCTTTTTTGTTTGATGGTGATTTACTATGGAGCAGTTCATTTAGAGCCTACTGTGGTGTTGCTGATAATGGACAGAATCTCCTATCCCATGGCCAAGTGTTTTATGGCTTTCGATGCTTTTTTGTTTGATGGTGATTTATTATGGGGCAGTTCACTCAGGGCCTACTGTGGTGTTGCCGATAATGGACAGTCTCCTATCCCATGGCCAAGTTTTTTAAGGCTTTTGTTGTTTTTTTGTTTGATGGTGATTTACTATGAGGCAGTTCATTTAGAGCCTACTGCAGTGTTGCTGATAATGGACAGAGTCTCCTATCCCATGGCCAAGTTTTTTATGGCTTTGGATTTTTTTTGTTTGATGGTGATTTACTATGGGGCAGTTCATTTAGAGCTTACTGTGGTGTTGCCGATAATGGACAGAATCTCCTATCCCATGGCCAAGTTTTTTATGGCTTTCAATGTTTTTTTGTTTGATGGTGATTTACTATGGGGCAGTTCACTCAGGGCCTACTGTGGTGTTGCCGATAATGGTCAGAGTCTCCTATCCCATGGCCAAGTTTTTTAAGGCTTTTGTTGTTTTTTTGTTTGATGGTGATTTACTATGAGGCAGTTCATTTAGAGCCTACTGCGGTGTTGCTGATAATGAACAGAATCTCCTATCCCATGGCCAAGTTTTTTAAGGCTTTTGTTGTTTTTTTTTTTGTTTGATATAGTACAGAGTCATTGATTAGAACATTTGGCAAACTCTGCATGATCACTGACTGCACTACTACCTGTGCTTCAACTGAAATGTAAGAAGCCACTGTTTTACAATTGGGATAGTGCACATTTGAATAGATGACATCACCATAGAGGCACCAGAGCCATTGTTGAAGTGGAGGGCAAGAGGTCCCCCCACAATTTCAACAGCTACTCAATACACACTGAAACTACTGTCAGAATAGTGATTACATGGAAGCATCAGGATTGGTGTATTTGAGGTAGCCGCAATGTCAGACAGCTGATAGAAGATTTGAGTAATAAATCATCTTTTTTCATCATTCTTCTGGCTGCCCAGGCTCATGGTGACCATGGAAAAGCCGATGTGGGTATTTCTGAGGGATATCAATCAACTTCTTTCATCAAAAATTTTGGACAAAGCCAAAAATAACGGGAATAAAGGCTCAAACCCTGGGAAAAAATTTAAGCATTACTTATTCATTTAAAATTTTAATAGAACAATTTTTACATCAGCATACATTAGATGAAATATGAAACTTTAAAGTCTGGTATTAGCGACCAACTGTAATTCTCTGCATACCTCTCAACTTTTGTTTAAGAATTCTGGGCAAAGCCAAAATAATGAGGGGGGTATAAAGGGTCAAAATCTGAAACAGATTTTAAATATTGCACTTAAAAACTTAATAACAGATTTTTGCATTAGCATGCATTTTCTGAAGGATATGAAGTGTCTTATTATTTAATGGGCACAGTCCTCAATGGTTTGCCAAAAAAAACACAAATTTTATGGTGAACAGAACAAAAACATAAGGCAAAATATGTACATTCTGTGAAATTCTGGAGTTGAGAGGTATGACACTGAGTGATGCTCCAGAAATCAAATATTTTACAAGGAGCAGGATAAAAATATGAGGCAAAATCAGGGAGGTTCAGAAAAATTCTAGACAGTTAATTTCTTTATTTATTGATTGCTGTTTGTTTACCATGTAAGTGGGCTGGTCTATTGACCCATTTCATCTACACGCCTAAGATCAACAGCAGTAAAAATAATTTACACAAGTACAATAAGACACTACCATCATGTACATGCTTCGTACAGTTTAAGAGGTATGTTTAATTTCCATAAGTTTGAGCAGACCTGCGTGTTTATTGCCTTTTGCCCACTGACTACCAGGATAGGCTTTGGCTCTCCTGTCTAATAGCCTGTTTTAGGCAGAATATGTCACAGAGGTACATTTCACTGGAGCTAGACTGACTTCCAGTGTAGTGATCATTTTGTTGTTTTTTAATTATTCATTCATTCTCTTACACCCACTTTTTGTTATTCAAGATCATTATGGAGTAGTCAGAGGTCTTCTGGCAAGCTATGGGTGTAAGCCATAAAAACAGTTTAGATTCACAGATTTTCCAAGGATAGCAAATCTTATGACCATTCACACTTTGCCAGTACCTTCCTTCAGGCTGTAATTCCTTTCCCCAGGAGGGCCGTACCAGTAAAACTCAAGAGTAAATTTGTTGATACACATCCAGTCACTAGTCTACTTTTAAAGCAAGATAGTGAATCACACTGCTTAACATTTAGGGGAAGTTTATTCCAAGGGTTTGGGAGGTGCTGCCTTATAAGCCTCTATATTCTGCAGTATTTATTTGTTGGTGAAGATTTAGGTCCCTGGTTCTAGTATTGATGGAAATATTGGACTTGCAGAGAAAGAGGAAGATAACTGGGTCTCTAATGGAGTAGTAAGCAAGACAAATCTCTTCTCAAAATTCCGTAAGACACTGAATAAAGAGATAGAGCTTCCAGCATATCTCCTTAGCTCAGGGACTTAAGGCCTGCAATCATTATGGTTGGGAACTATTAAGGTCTTGCAAATTGTTTGATATAATTAATGAGATGTACCCCAAAATGGGCATTGCATTCAATAATCAGCATGATAAATGCTGAGTATAAGGGAGTGATTATCTTTTATGACCATCATGTGACAACAGATGTCAGGAAATCCTTTTCTTTAGCCCACCTAATTGCCAAAGGAATACCCTCATATTCTAAAGAGGTAATGATGAAGGGAGGGGTTGTCTACCAAAAGTGATATTACACTTTTTAGCATTTAGTTTGAGCTCATTTTAGTACATCAGTGGTTTACTAGGGACAGTTCATTCAGAAGAGGTTGGCTGTCATACTTGACTTAACAACAATCTTCAGTTTGCAGTCATCTGCGAACTTTGTTAGCCAGAGGTCTTGGATCTCCACTTGGAGATCAGAGAAGTAAATACCAACAAGGGGATGTTCCAGCTCTGAGCTCCATGGGATATCACTGGTCACATTTATACTTTACTGATGAGGCCCTGCTAATCGCACTGTGTGGGCTCTGTCTTTCAGCCAGTTTGCTGTCTATCTTATCACATATGGGTTTGATTGTTAAAGCAATTAGCTTTTGTATGATGCCAGAAGTTGGAACGGTGTTTAAGTCCTTCACCAGGTTAAGATGCAGCATGTGCATAACATGGCCACCATCTACAACCTCTGTAACACTTTGAAAAAGGTTACCAGGTTAAATAGAGAGGATCTACTCTTCACAAAGCCACATTGTTTGGAATCAATTCAAACAAGAATCTCAATATCACAGTTTATGAGGTTAGTTACAATACACCCCATGGTTTTGCAGATAAGGCTTGTAAGGCTGATAGGACTTTAAATACCTAGGTAAGTTGCAAGGCCACTCTTACAGAAGGGCACCACGACTGCAGTGTGCCACTCATCAGGGACAAAGCCAATAACTGAGCTTAGGGTAAATAGCTTGAGGATTGTGTCTGCAAGGGCATGTTTAACAGTATTATGCAACCAGGTATAAGAGATGTAGCAATAAAAAAGACATAGTCAAGAGGATTGCTGTATTCCAGAAATCTGACAGAACAAAGCATCTTACAATTTTTTTTCTTATCCAGCTCTTACAGTGTTATAAAATGTTTTACGGAGAGTAACAAACCTTACTGATAACCTGTATGATATACTTAAATGCGACAGCTCCTGGCAGTACTGACTATTTTAACTCTGGCCTTTGGTGAAATGAAACCCTAGGAAAAGGACTCATAGGTTCATAGGTAAGTACTAGGCTGTTGGCTCTATGGCCTAAATAAGCCTAGCCAAAAGAGGTTCCCTGACTTTTGCCACCCAAGAAAATTATTTTCCTGTGCCCCTGTCGAGCAGGGCCACAGAAGTGATCCCTGGGGTGAATTTCCTGTTTCCCATCCAATTGTCAAGATTTCTCTTAAAGAGGGCTAATGAGGAGCTTTGTTTGACATGAATGGGTAGTCTGTTCCAGAGCATGGGAATTCTCTAGGAAAGGAATCTATCCCTCCAGCATGTTTTGTTTATTGTGGTGACAAGGTTAAGGTCCCTGGAGTGTGTGGCCAGGAGAGATTGGGATTTTTTTAAGTGTCGCATGTCCATCAGATCTGGGTTAGACATGGCTTTTTATGTTAGGCAGAGGTTACCTCTGAGTAGGCAATATGCGACGGAGTAGAGCTGGAGTTTTTTTGAGACAGTCTGCGTATGGCATCTATTTGAGGAGAGTAATCCTCTTAGTGAGGTATTTCTGCAGCCTTTCTAGTTGTTGTAGATGTCTTGCAAGGTACATGCCAAATGGGGCATTGTACTATATAATGGGTCTGATGAGGGATGAGTAGAGAGGAACAATGACCTCTCTTTTTCTGGTGGAGAATACCTTTGTGATGAGGTGTGCCAAGTAGAAGGATTTCCTGACTACTGTGGCGACATGATTATCAAAGGAGAGACCACTGTCCACCTGTGCCCCAAGGTCTCTTATCACACTTTCGGTGTTTAGTAGGCTACCGCCTATGTGGTAGTTCATGGGTACGGTGTTTTTCCCAAAGGGGATGACAATGCATTTCTTGGCATTGAGCTTTAGGCCATGACTTTGACACCAAGCATCAGTCTCAGTGAGGCCTCTTTGTAGAATGTCCACATCCTTAGGTGAATCTATTATGGCTCCTAGTTTGCAGTCATCTGCGAACTTCGTTAGCCAGAGACCAGCTGTATTAACCTGGACTTCTGAGAAGTAGATACAGAACAGGAGATGAACTAGGACCGAACTTTGTGGTACTCCGCTTGTCACTAGTCTGAAGTCCAATTTGGAGTTGACTACTTTCACTGTGTGTGTTCTGTCAGTGAGCCAGTTAGCCACCCATCTTGTGACATAGGGATTTATGCCCAGTCTAGTGAGTTTATCTATAATACCAGAGTGGGGGATGGTGTTGAAAGCCTTGGTGAGGTCAAGATAGGCTGTGTGCACCACCTTACCCTGGTCTACAGCTCTGGTGACTACCTCAAAGAAGTCAATCAGGTTTAGGAGGCATGATCTTCCTTTTATAAACCCAAACTGAGTGGGGTCCAGAGTTTGGAGGTTACCTATGTCTTTGTTGATAAGCTCCAGGATAATGCGTTCCATGGCCTTACAGACTAGGCTCATCAGGCTAATGGGGCAGAGTTCTTGGGGTCAGTGGTGGCACCCCCTTTCCATTCCATAGGCAAAAAACCTCCAATGTCCACTGGTCCCCCTGCCTAACCCCATTGTGCCCTCTACCTTCCCCTGTTTTGATCTTGCAACACCATTCGGGTTACTTTTCTTCTTGTTTTCCAATACTTTGCTGAACTCTTTACATGTTCCTGCATTGCTTTAATATATCCTAAATGGATAAGATTGCACAATAATAAATAATCAAATAAAGCCAGCAGTCTCACTTCCCTTACATGCCCCACCCCTCAATTTCATTGGGTTCTAGATGCTCTGAGTTGCATTTTAGACCTTTTTTTTTTTTCAAACTTTTTGAGTCAAAGATGGCCTGAGCAAAAATTGTGGCTAAAGAAAAAAAAAATCATTTTTACTCTTCAATTTCTTCCTGCATTCTTTCATGACTCCCTAAATTGCCAAGACTTCAGTGTAATAACTGTGGTGGAAATAATAGAATTAAGCTGATCGTCTGGAGGCTGCTTGGACCTCAGAAGCCATGGTATTCTAGATGATGTGATGTACAGTTTAGAGGTTTTGTCCCAGTTTGTTAAAATTATGACCTGGACAAAACTCATAACTAACTAAAGAAATCCACTCTTATTTTTTTCTGTTAAGGAAGAAATACATTGTGCCCAAGGCTTAATGATCAAAGTTGACAAAAAAAGTAGTTCCTAATAAACTGATAAGATAAATGCTTGCAAAGGTACATGGATCATATCTCAAAAGAATATCTGTCTCCGTCAAAAGAAAAAAAGATAGTCCTTGTTTATGTATCCCTCTATTATTAGATTGAGATGAAAGTGAATGAATAAATGGTTTCAATCATATTTTTCAAGTTACTGGTGCCATACATCATATGGCTTGCCTAGTGATCCCATGCCTAAAAGATAACTACCATTGTCTGTATATTCACCTGACAAGCAGAATATAATAACATATTTTAACTTGTTGATCACAGATGTATATTCACAGTATGCCTCCTTATTCTACCTCCCAAAGTTAGCCACCTGTATACACTTCTGATATATGATTGTGAGAAAAAAGAAGAAAAATTATCACAGTTATTTACTCCAGCCTTTTACTCTTAGACAATACACTGCCCCTACAGAAGGTGTAATGTTGCTGTGTGCATACCTGTAAGGTATGATTTTTGTGAAATGTTAAAGAAATAATGACTACAATGTCACAGCTCCACAAAACCGTTTAGTGTCCTTTTGTGCACTGCACCTCTGATATTTAATTGTGAGAACAATTAGAGAAATAATTACCAGACTTTTGTCAGTCCCAAACAAGTTATACTGACTTCAGTACATACCTCTGAAGTTTATTGCACTGAGAATTTAAGATTTTTGTTCTATTTCTCATAAAATTGTGGTTTTCTGGCAAACCACTGGGAAAACACTGAAGACTGAAATTAGAAAATAATGACAGATATTTGAGTTTCAGTCTTCATGCCCTTCAGAAAATTAATTCTAATGCAAAACATGTTATTTTATCAACTTTCTAAGTTTATAAGAGCAATATTTTAAAAGTGCTCATACTTTTGGACCTTTGCCCCCCCCACCCCATTATTTGTAGCTTTGTCCAGATTTATTGGTCTAACAGGTTGAAAGGTATGGTTGGGGCAAAGTAGCTGCTGACGAAGCAGGATGATGGTGGCTCAGCACAGTGTGTAGGCAACAACTACACATAAAACAGTGTGTTAAAAACAGTCAGTAATACGTAGGTAATGCCTGGATTAGAACCCTTGAAAAATATGCAAAACTCGGTCTATAGAGCTGAGCAAAATCTGATCATGCCACAAAGAAACTCCTGCTCTCACACTTTAAATCACACAACTGATGGACAATGACAACTTACTGAAGGGGTGGATAGAGGGAAAAAGAGAGAGAGAGACAGAGAGAAAAATAGCAACCATATTTTTTCTGGGACATATAAGACTATTTGTATGTCGTGTTATTCTTAATTATGTGCTCGTTATTAATCTGTCATGTTCTGTATAAAGTGATACAGGGAGCAAGAAGGGGTAGGAAAATAGAAACTATGTTAAGAATAAGCAGGATAAGGGTGGCTTATTAAGTCTCCCTGTTGGGAATGGAATGTTTTGGCAAATTATTTCTTGCTGCAATATTCAAAGGGTATGTTAACGAAATGTTGTAAAGGGAGATAAATACAGATATTAGCAGTTAACTATATGATTGGAATACAAAATGTCATGAAATAATAAACTGACCTACAGCTGTAATTGAAGTCATGACACTATGCAGAAACAGCAGTCTTTAGACAGTTGAATTATCTCAACATGCCACGAAAGAACTTCCAGTTCATTACATAAAGCAGCTTAAGAACTGTTACAGTAACTGTTTCACAGTGGTGCCTGTAGTCTTGCTTTACTCTGTATTCCCATAGTCCAGCAGTTTTAAGCACATTTGTAAGAAAGGAACTGGACTACTGCAGCTAAAACTAAAATCTTCAGTTTTTTTCCATAGAAAGTTAAATAGCATTCACCATCACTCAGCAGCATTGCTGCACGATACCAACCTCCACGCAAATGCTGAGGACAAAAAGTGAAGTTTTTCAATGGGCCATTTCTGGCCATGTGTGTTGTGTGTGATTCTATGTTTTGACATGATAAAATGTGAAAAACAGGTTGATGGGACAGTGGTAAAAATGTGAAAAACAGGTTGATGGGGTGGCAAGTAGAAGGTAGGGCAGGGGGGAAACTATAAGGGAATTTGCAGGAGGGTGGTGGGAGAGCACTACAGCTATCCACTTCTTCAGAACATAAATGTAGTATTGCGGACACAATGTCATGACTTTGGAGACTCATCACACCAGGGATGGGTGACAACAATAGAATAATGTTGTACAGCCAATTGGACCAAATCAAGCATGCCAAGATGACACATAGCCAAAGTGGAGAGCTATGTATGGCACGTAAGTTTTTTTTTTTTTTTTTTTGAGAAAGAGGAATGTTGGTGAAGGTGCTTAGCAATGAGATGGTCAGGCAGGTTTGGCAGGTTAGGTAAGGTATCAGGTGCAGACATACAGAACATAGAAGTCAGGCAGGGATGGTGATGGACAAAAAAGGTTGGGTGACATCATGAGCAGGGATAGGTAGAGGACCTTGAAGGTGCATCCGCATCCAGAATGAGAACAGTAAGAATCTAGTTCTCACCCGGAAAGCTGCCATCACTGCTTCCTATGTCAGTTGCCTGGGCCAGTGCTAGCTGTGGCAACAAGTTGGTGACATGAGAATGGCCTTTTCAACCCTGCTAATTCAGGTACTGAGGCCCCTCTCCATAATGCCATCCACCAGTCCTGTCAGCTACTGACGGGTGACAAAATTGTGGCCTCCACTACTACTACTGCTCCTAGAGGGTACCACTGAAGCAGCAGCCAAAGCAGAGCTACCTAATGCAGGTTGCGCAGCTAGGACAGGAGATGTGGAGGCAATGTTGACTGGTTGAGACCCAGGTGTGCTGGGTATCTGTGCTGCCTGTGGTGGTGCAGCTGCAGCCAGCTGTGGAGGTATGCCAGGCCAAACTGCAGTGGTCAGTTTATCTCCCTCTGCTGATAGTCATTTTGTTTTCAGCAGCAATATATATATATATATATATATATATATATATATATATATATATATATATATATATATATATATATATATATATGGGTCTACTTCATAAAAGTGAAAGCCAGTATAAATACATCCGACATTACCGAGACAAATTTAAAGAAACTGCAAAAAAATAAAACTTTAAAAACCTGAATTGCACATAAACATAACTTCTCACAGGATGTCTCCAACAAATCCATCAAGCTATCTTCTTATATCGCAATTATATATTTATGATAATTTACTAATATGCTATGTTTGTGTAATTTATTTTTTTTACATTTGCTACTTTGAGCCTTTCTCCCTGGGACTCCTCTGAAAGTGGGTTTCTCCAACTGGACAGTCTCTGTCAACAAATGTAAATAAATGAATGACTTAATTAATTAACAGAATTGTGACCAAATAATTGATTGAAGCTGAGGCATAATCATTTCAGAGCTGGTTAGAATATATTCATTGTTAGCCCAAAGTAATCCAGAACACAAGTACACTACAAATGTACTCATGATGTCCTTCTGCACTACACTGTAAGGCAAAACAGAGTAAAAAAAAAAAAAAAACATGTCTGGGGATTGTAAGACTCAAACACAAATCTAATGGTTGGCTTTGATGAGCACCTAACACATGATTTCTATTATCAGGTTAAATGGTTGAACCATCAGTCTCACCTAAGTGCCGCTTTTATGTAAACTCATAAATAACAAATTAAACAATGCCATGTATAATTACACTTTTAAGAACAACTAAAATGGGATTTAAAATTTAGACTACAGGAATTTATAAAAATGCAAGAAAACTCAACAGTCCTGCACTTGGAATGGAAAAATACATACACCACAGAAAATGAGAGATATTCTGTGCATATCAGCAGCAGCATGCAAACTCGGAGGACCAGAGTAAGGCAATAAATCTTAAAAATGTGCTTGACACACTCAAATTACAATTCCATTTCCTACGCCACCTACATATATAAGCCAGTCTCACATTATACAGCTTTCTGAGAGACATAAAGAATGCAGGCCCAGTAGTTTAGCATCCAAACCAGAGTCCAGTAACATAATAAATGTCATGAAATAGCACTTCTCCAGCATCCAATGAGATACAAAATCACAGACTAGTCAACTCTTATAAATCCTTAAATTTTAGACTGAACACACACACATACTAGACAATTCATGTAGGGTTGATGTTATCTCCTTTCAGATCCTAGAAAAAGGGTACATAAAAGGTAGCAGGTTCAACACTGATAGCAACCTTAGGGGCCTCTCAACAAAGTCATTTGAGGATTTTGGGTCTCATACAAGATATTTCAGAAAAAAATGTTTATAGTACTGTATAAAAAATCCCAAATATGATACAAAACAAGAAATAAAAAGTGTACTGTTGAACCAGCAATTTGATTCCATACAAAAACATCATAGCGTCTTGATAGCATTTGCTTTCTACTAATGGAGTGAAGCATCAATGCACAACAAATGAAGAAATTACTCAAACAAGCATTAGATCAGAAACAGCTGCAATGGATTTATATATTAATTATGTACTTTAATAGTGGTACTACTTCAAAAACATGACACAAAAATCTCAGTCCAGCACAACAGTTCTATAATCAAGCAACAAATTATGGCTTCATCAGCCTTTCTTTTTCTTTTAATTTTATAAAATATCTAGCATCTCTGCATGAGTAGGGTATGCAGAGAAATGTTTTAATTCTTATAACATATCGAATATCTATGCACACCCTACTCATGCATGTTATGCTGGAAACTGTAATTATCATTCAGAATAAAAAAAAATAATGTAAAAGATGACTCCAGCAGAATAAATAAACAAGGTGGTTGGGGGGTGGTAGTGCTCTAGTGGTGGGCTTTTTAAAGATTTTGCTTCCAAGTCGTCTCTTTTTGATGTTTGCCTAGGGCAGCACAGTTAAAATCTATTATTAATTTGTTTGTTTGACAGACCACGGTTTTGGCTCAGATTTACAGGTGTCACTATGAATGGTAAAACCCGGGAATAATACCAGTGTTGTTTAGCTTACTGTATGGTGTACTTCAATAGTTTTGTCTGCACCTTTACCTGGACTTGTACTTTACTCATCCTTACTGTCATCCCAGGCCCATGGAACTCCTGGAATAATCTGTCACGTTTCATACTGCTATCCTTGACAACAGGTGAAACACTGAAGGTGAACATTGTCAGGTCAGTGGTACAGCACAAGACACAAGTCTTAATGACTCTTAGTGAGTAATGTCAGAGGTTTGTATGTTAGTCTAAATGCATGACAGCAAGCCATAGGCCTACTGTCTGGTCTTCACTTAAAGTTGAACTAAAATAGATTAAATGCCCTACTTATAAAAGATTCCAGCATCTCAAGTGGAAGGAAAAAAATGCAAGGAAACATTTCAGCTTTTATTACTTAATGTTTATACTGAACAAGCACACTCTACCATTACAGCTCTGCATATTATCACAAGACAGGTTCTCAGTTCAGTGAAAATCTTTTTACAGAGGCTTTCCATTTACACCTGTCATTAGAATAATCTGACATACTGTTACTGTGAAAGTAATTGCGACTTCGCAAATGTTTTATATCACTGTATACTAAATGATAAAAAGCTAGACATGAAATCTAAGGAGAAGAGAGCTTAGAGTCATTTGCAAATGTACTCTTAATTAAAAATAATGATACACTGTGTAATGTGCGTTATGAAAAAAGAATACACACTAGACATGATGTTGCATAAACATTAAACTGCAGTGCTTATCTCTGCATCACATACTGAGGTTATAAGTAAAATGTAAACTGGCCCTTATGCTTTATTTAATAAAACTTTCAAACAGTAATTTTGTCCTCACTGCTTCTCTCATTAAGCATATACGTGTTCCCATTATAGCTTTCAACCACAATATGTAATTAGATATTTGAGAATACCTTTATCAAGTAATAATAAAGGTAAGAATACTTAATTTTCTTTCTGATCATACTGGTGTAGTCTGAAACTGGTGTGTTCTAAAAGGAAAATTCTGTAATAAGTCTGCTGTTGTGGGAGGAACAAATGTCAGCCACATTGCAGATGTTCATCAGCCATAAAGTCACATATCAAGTGCTAATTTATTTTCTCAGAAGGAATGCAATTAAATGATGTAGATTGCTGTAAGATGGAAAATACCATAAGGTTAGCTGAACGTATGGATATGCAAGTAAGAGTTTATGCTATGTCTATAAAAATACTGCCACACAATGGGCTAAACACCATTCTCATAACCATGTATAGTTATCAAAGTATATCTAAATGTTTAGCCTTATCAAACATTTTAAAAGAAATGGATAATTTAAGGTGTGAGATGCACAGGAATAGCAGTTGTTGCAGATTACCATGTAGCCGAATACATCCAGAGCCACATGGCGAAAGGCTTACAGCACAACCTGACAAACACTAAGGCTCTGTAATCTCTGAACAGTCACTTACCTACACCTGACCTCTCATTAAACATTTTTCTGGCAAATATTTGTTATTGTGTTGAAAACATTTTGCTCAGAAAATATGCACATCTTGATGAACAGAGTTAGGAATTACAAAAGTACCACAAAAGATTACTTAAGTAGTAGGGTACAATTAAAATGAAAAAAAAAATTCATGTGTAATAAACACATTTTGTAAAGTATAACTTCCTTCATTATATAGAAAAACAGAAAAAAAAATAAATCATATATGATATTCAAATACCGAAAAAATGGCTTAAGAGACTTGGAGAAACTTAAAAATTTAAAACACCAAAAGTTTATTCCATCATCCATTAAGCACTTTCATCTCTAAACGAGACTTCAGACTGAATGAAACATGAATTCACAGCACTCGTATAAGTTAAAGTAACATAATTAATTGAATAATTAATGCTTTATTTTCTTTCTTTTTAAAAATACTTTAAAATTACCCTTGTCGTTTAATCCCAGAGGGTAGCATGCATCTAACCTAACCTGGCAAACATATTCCCTCCAGTCCAATTCTTCTTCAGCATTAAATACATTGTCCTAATTAATAACCTGATCTAAGACAATTTCTTTAAAATCAACTTTACAATTACTGTTATTAAAATGTTTACTAACAGCATTTATATCATTTTTTACTTGTAGTGCATATAAATGCTCATATATTCTCCAATGACATTCTGTAGTCATTCTTCCAACATAGAAGGCATCACACGAAACACATATAATCAAATAGACAACATAGTTGGCCTTACAATAATGCCTACCTTCTAATTTGATGGTAAACTTATTAACTTTGATTTCAGTGATCCCTGTATATAAATAGGAGAAAAAATTACAATCATAACATCTAAACATTCCTATCCTGTCACATTTTTTCTTGGGGAGACTTAATTTGGCCTGAAAAAAAGTTTTAAATTTTTCCCTTTTTTATTCACAAAACACAGTTTTTCTCTTACAGCTTTTTTTTACTTTAAGGAAAACTACTCAATACTTTCCAGTTTTCAGGTATAATATTTTTTATGGCTTTCTCATCCACGCTGCTTGTAACTTGCATAGTACTGCTAAACTGAATATTGTTTTTCTTGAATCTGTTTCACATTTCCTCTATTTCTCATTGTTATATTTTCCTTGAACTCTTTTTCAATCATTTCCTTAGGAAATCCTCTTTTTGAAAGCTTGTTACATAACACATTACCTTCATAAATAAAATGCAAGTCTTTATCTGTAAGCATGTCAATTCTATTGAGCTGGCCTCTTATAATATTAAATTGGGTCTTCCTAGGATGCATGCTAGTAAAATTGAAGTAGCCATTATTTGTGCAACTCTTTTTTATAAATCTTAGTGAGTAATTTCCCTGATTTTTTATATACCAATAAATCTAAAAGCAGCAAGCTACATTTAATGTAAATTGATGTGAATTTAAAAAAAAATCACTAGCATTTATGATAAAGTGCAACAATTCCTTAAATATTTCTACTTCTCCTCTCCATATCAAAATGATATTGTCAATAAAATGTTTAAATAAAATAATATTACTAACAAAAGCACTAAAAAAAATCGGCCTTCTCCCATCCACTCATAAATATATTGACATAGCCAGGTACATTGCATCACCTATTGCTATCTCATTGGTCTGTTGATAAAATGGTCCATTAAATTCAAAAACTTTGTAAGATAAAATATTATGTAAAATTTCCATTACTAAGCTTATTTGTTCCAAAGATAGAATTTTAGAGTCAATTAATTCTGTTCTAACTATTTTTATCCCTAACTCTTTAGGAATAACTGTATACAGAGACTGCACATCCAAGGGTCACCATCAAATCAGAATCTAAATCCTTGATTTTATTCTTAAAGTCAAAGGTATCCCTTATATAAGAATCTACCTTAACCACCACTTTCTGCAGTATCTTATCATAATATATTGCCATAGTTTCAGTTTTACACTTACCACAGGCCACTATTGGCCTAAGTGGTGGATCATCTAGTGGTTTGTGGACTTTAGGTAGTCCAAAGATGTTGCTTATTGAAGGGTTAGACATTTCCAAATAATGCTTTATCTCCATATTGTAGTTGTGTTAGATTCTGATTTGATGGTGACCCTTGGATGTGCAGTCTCTGTATACAGTTATTCCTAAAGAGTTAGGGATGAAAACAATAAGAACAGCCAGCCCACATCCTAGCTGTTAGTCATTGCCTGAGGTGTATTTCATTGTAATTCCAATACAGACTGCATTTCTGTGAACTGCTGGAAAGCTGATAGATTTGCTGTGAGCTGCAAAGTTGGAATCTACTCCAAACTGATAAGTACACTTTTTAAAACTTAATTTGCACTTTGCTGGATTTATACACTTGCCTATTATTTATAGTGGTGCTGTATTGTTTCTGTGTCTTGTTGTCTCCACTGTGTTTTTCCCACCCACCCTGTTCTTGTTTTGTTGTTAATCTTGGTGGCTTTGGAACTGCCCACCCCTCTTGTAAGTTTGTATTTGGATACTCCTTCTGGGTTTATCTCATTTGCTCACTCAACTGAGTGCAGTGAGATCATATTCTGATTTCAGGCACTCCTACTGTGTTCAAAGAGAGCATTTGAGAAGGACAACCCCTGTAGCCTCTTAATCTTGCTGTGTTCCCTCCCTCAAAAAAAAAAAAAAAAAAAATATATATATATATATATATATATATATATATATATATATATATATTTTTTTTTTTTGGCTGCTCTTACTGTAACTGTCTTAGTTGCTGTTCTGCATGCTACCTGTTCAGTTGTTCTTGGTCTGCACTTATTACTGCTTGTTATTAGCCTTCTTTTTTTTCAATAATACATTTTTATTGTTTTATTATATTCCATACAAAATTAAAACAGATACAACATTTAAAAAAAAAAAAACTACCAACTAATGTAACTAACAATAACACCACAACCTATATACAATATTTACATGAATGCTTCCAGGTAACACATTAAATTATACAAGAATAATATAAAAGTAGTTAAAATCAATTCGAATAATGAACAGTTTGCTGTTACAGAGTCTTTTAAAAGTGCAAAAATAATTCTTGTTAAATTCAAATTTGAAATATTACGCTAATATAGTATTAAATACTTGTTCCCAAATTTTTGGATTATTAATATTTTTATTATGTTGATTCAAAAGTAATTTCTGGGCTACTATATGTCTTATTGCTAATACTCTAAAGTTATTCCATGATGTTTTGGATGGGTCTAACCAATTAGTAGCTATATATAGCTTCATCAATAAAAAGATATTGATTAATACGATACTTTGAGATCTAGAAAGTTTTTTGGGGGAATATGCAAAATCATGAATTTCCATGACAATGTTGTACTTTGATAACCCATCTTCTGAAGTTGTATCTTTAGCGAGTTCCAAAGTCTGTATTTGCATTTGCAACTCCAGAACATATGAAGAAGATCGGCAGATTGATCCTTACAGTAAGGACAAATTGGGGAAATTTTAGAATTAAATTTATGCAGACTAAGGCGTGTATAATATGCATTATTCCATATCATCAACTGGGTATACATCAATTTTTGAAGAGAAATAGATTTTTTAGTCAAATCAATTGCTTTTATAATGTGACTTTCTTCTGTCTCTGGAATTTTCTCTTTCCAATATTTTGACACAAGAACTTTATCTTGGAATTTGAACTCTTTTATTAGTTTATTTGCTGCTGTTATAAATTTAATATCTTGTTGGAGAGCTTGCCACAAATTCGAGCATTTAATTGTAATCTCTTCTCTGGGTTTAAAATTCTTAAAGTAGCCTATAGAAAGTTCCCTAATTTGTCGTAGAATCACAAGATACTTTTTAGGTAAATTTAATTCTTGTCTTATCTGATTAGCCGAGAGTTCGAGAAATATATAAATGTCAATTAAAGTTAAATTGACTATTAGTGGGAATTCTTTAAAATCAATTAATTGATTATTTAGTCTCAGGTTAGGGTTCTTGTGAAAAGGTTGAAAAGCCATCATATATTGAACAAGATCTAATGATTGAAATAAGGTTTGTATAGATGTTACATGTAGTTTAACATGATCCATTATTCCATATAATTTCAAGGTATCTTTTCCTAAAAAGGGTATTGCTTTAGGATTAAAATTCAAATTTAGGATATATTTATAGTTCAGGACTACCCAAGTAGGTATCCACTTAGTACTAGTTATATCATAATTAGCAATTCTTAGAAGCCTGTTTGAGTTTACTATTAAGTAGTACATTTCAAAATTTGGTAGCTCCAGCCCTCCTTTATTTTTTGGAGTCATTAATTTATCATACGAAATCCTTGTTTTCTTTGGCTCCCAAATGAATTTAGCTAATTCTCTGTGAATTCTTTTAAAAAATGTCTTCGTGATTACTACCTGAGCAGATCTAAAAATATATAATAATCGTGGCAGTACATTCATTTTAATAATTGATACTTTTGCTAATACTGGTAATCGTAAATTCTTCCATCTCCCAAAATCAGATAATACTTGATCCCAAGCGTTTTTAATGTTAGTAGTATAAAAGTCTTTATTATCTGTAGAGAAGTCAATACCCAAGTATTTAATGCTATCTTTATACATCACTTGTCCCACCAGAGGCAACAGTGAAAAAGGTTTGGGAGTTCTCAAAGGGAAAATACTAGTTTTTCTAAGATTAATTTTATAGTTGGAAACTTCTGAAAAATTATCTATCGCTTTTAATATCTTTTTAGTGTCTGACATTGGAGTTGTGCAATAAATGTTCAAATCATCTGCAAACGCTGCCATTGATATTTTTGTTCCATAAACTATTGGGGCATTGTAGTATATATTCTGTTTAATATATAAGAATAAGGGTTCGATATATATATATTGAATAATAAAGGGGACAAAGGACAACCCTGACATGTTCCATTTTTAATTTGTATTCTTTTAGAAAAATTTCTATTAATATACAATGTGATATAAGGATTACTGTATAAAATTTTTAACACGAACAAATTCTTGAGATATATTAAAGTATGGTAAAATTTCAAACAAAAAGTTTATATCAACCCTGTTGAAAGCCTTCTGTGCATCAATTATAAGGGCATACATGTTAAGGTTCTTCTGTTTAGCCTAAGCTATCAAAGTATGAAGTGTAAGTGTATTATCACTAGTTTGTCTAGTTGCCATAAAGCCAGCTTGTTCCCTAGATATTATATGATTCATTATTTTTTTTAATCTGGTAGCTATAATAGAGGTTAAAATTTTCATATCTACATTTATTAATGATATTGGTCTAAAATTATTAGAGTTTTGAGAATCAGAATTAGGTTTAGGTATAAAAATAGTTTTTGAAGCATTGAGATGAGGATCATTAATTTTATTCTTAATTATATAATTAAATACACGTGAGAGTATTTTACCAAAGATATTATCAAATGTCTTATAAAATTCCACCGTCAACCCATCAGGACCTGGTGACTTATGCGATTTCATATGTTGAATTGTATATATTACTTCCTCTTCAGATATTGGTTTAATCAAATCTCTTTGAATATTGTCTTCTATTCTCGGAAACTTAATAGTTTGTAAAAATTCATTACTAATCCTATGCTGGGATAAGTCATTTTGCCCACCATATATACTAGTATATATCTGCTCAAAGACATTAATGATATCTTCAGTTTTAGAATAAGTTGTATTTCTAAAATGTATTTCTGAAATTTGTACTGTTGTTCTCGATTGATTAATTATCCTAGCTAATGCCCCTGATGGTGTTTGAACATGACTGGCATACCTCACTAGCATCCTATGTTCCTGAAATGTCAACCTACTATTTTGTATTAAGAAGAGATCTTTTTGACATTTAAGTAATTCCACCTCTGTTTGAGCATTAAAATTTTGAATCAGTTCTTGATCAAGTGCCTTAATTTTAACTTCCAGTTCTTGAATATCTCTATTTTGTATTTTTTTATAATATGAAGCTTTTTGCAAAAAGATTCCAATTATTTGTGCTTTAACTTTCGCCCAATCAATGTCAGGTACATATTGTTGTTTCTTTAGTCTATCCAATAACTCTTTAAGGTAACCTGTAATTTCACGTAATATTTCCTCCTTATTCAACAAATTTGGGTTAAGAGACCAGTTAAAACCTCTTTGCCTTTGGGTCTCCATTGAATCTTTAGCAAAACTTAGTGAAATTTTTGAATGGTCTGACAAGTAACGTGCATGTGTAACAACTACGGGTTCCAAATTAACCATTATTCTTGAAATCAAGAAGAAATCTATTCTGGACCACATTTTATGACATGTAGAATAAAAAGTATAATTATTTGTGCTATTAGTAGTATTTAAATACTGACTAGGATCATATAATTGAAAGTCTTCCTTAATGTCACCTAGTACTGACACAGCTTGCTTATTAAATGCTCTTTGTGGAAAAGATCTATCCAACTTCAGATTTTGATAAGAATTCCAGTCTCCTCCAATAATTATATAATATTTACCATAGTGTGTCAAAATTGGATATAATGATGCTATGAATAAATACTGGTCATTACAGGGTGCATAAATGTTTAACAATAAAATAGGTTTATCAAAATGGGTAAATAAAAGAATAACATAACACCATCTTCCATCTTTATCTGTTTTAGAGTCTAAAATCTTTCCCTTATATTTATTTTTAATAATTATAGCTACCCCAGCACTGTTAGTTTTACCTTCTGAAGCTATTACTTCTCTAATCCGCTTCTTGTTTTTGATATCAACCCATTGATCATTAGTTAAATGTGTTTCTTGAAGTAATATAAACAACGCCTTAGCCTGCAGCAATAAATGTAAAAATAACTTCCTCTTTCTTAAGCTCTGTAGCCCTTTAACGTTCCATGAGTCTATTTCCCACATTCAAAGAGTTGTTTATGAAATAAAAGTTTAAAAGGAAAAACAAAAAAGAAAAGTAAAATATCATGACAAACGTACATAATTTGGAAGCATTCTTGACATCCCGTCTTATCCCAGTGCCTACCCACTCTAACCCCGGACCAGGACATATATAGGTCTTCTGTAACATAGTAAACTGAAAGGGTCAAAAAGACAAAGAAACATAAAAACTTTAGATTATAACACCACAAACACATCTCCTAGTTGAGACCTATATTAACTAACCTAACTATTACAAAGTCTATTCTAAACATTCCCTAGTAAACACTGCTGTTCATCTACATCTTAGATTAGTTGTTGTTGAAATAAATCATATTAAAGGTAACAATTTCCCTTATTTATATAATGTAAACTATCACTATCTTCTAATAACATAAACCAGTTTCTACATAATGTAAGATATAATTATCACCTCTGAGTAAAAATATATAGGTTATATTATATGATATAAAGTTATAAAATATACTAAAATCCCCATATTTAACACTACCCCCTACACCCTTTTAATCTAACATAAACGACAGGGTTTATATTAATAACTAACTAGCAGGTGTATAAAGATGTTCCTATGTGCTTAAATTACTATAACAGTACATTACTTGTTAAAATGTCTTTGCTGGGCTTAAAACAAGTCCTTTCGGGTTTCCAAGCCTGGAAACCATGTAGAATACTCATGATGGGGGACCGCTATTACAGCCGGACATCCGGAAATGCCACATCGAAATCCGCCCCCTCGGCAGCACTGAAGGTATTTCCTGTCTTCTTGTCGACGAAAACAACTCATAGAAGCCATAAAATTTTGGAAAATGATCGCAGGAAGCCGGGAACAGCAAAAAACAGCAACCCTATTACTCCAGAAGAGGCCTAAAGCATTCCAAGAGAAGACAAAGGATTACCAAAACCTCGAGCCACAGTAATCAGCAAGTCCGACCTCAGGCAGCCTGACAGTCCCAACGGAAATGCAGTTCAAGTCTCAGAAGCAGGTACACTCTTACAAACCTTCAGAAAAGTAGTTTTTGCTTCATTTTTCACAGAAACAGAATATTTAGACCCATCTACTGTAAATGTTAATATATTAGGATATTTAATTTGGAATTTAACCTGTTTATCAATAAGAAACCTACAGTAAGGAGATAAGGACTGTCTAGCTTGTCTGACTTGCAAAGGTAAATCTTGGGCCAGAGATATTTTGTTATTTTTCCACATGATACATCCACCACTTTTTTTTGCAGTTGTAAGAATTCTGCTAACATCCTGATAATTGAGTATTTTAACATATACAGGTCTTGGAGTATTAGAAGCTTGTAGTTCTCTCAGAGCTCTGTGTGCCCTTTCAATAATGATTTGTTGTACTATGTCAGAGTCACTTAAAAGCACTGAAAATATTTGTATTATAGATGGGATTAAGTCATTATATTGTACAGATTCTGGAATTCCTCTAATAATGATGTTATTCCTCCTGGATCTTGCTTCTAAGTCAGTAATTTTGCTTTGAATAGCCTGAATATCCAAGTCATGCATACTTGTTTTTTTTTGTTAATAAAGATAGTTTGTCTTCATTTTCAGAAATCCAAGCTTCAGACTTTTCCATTCTTTCAAGTAATTGATTACAAGAATTTCCAAACGTTTGTATTTGGTTGGTTAATTCTTTCAGAGCTTCTTGGATGGGTAACAAGGCAGTTCTGATGTCTTCCATATTTAGTGCTTGAGCTGATTTGGTTTTAGTCTCTGACTTTTGTTGTTCTTGTTGTTTAGTAGTTTTTTGCCTCTTGGAGATCACATCTTTTTCCGGTGACCGAATATCTGAAAGTTTTGTTTTGGTAGTAGTTATGTCCATATTCTTTTCCTCTTTCGACATCTTTTTCCAGCACAAATGTTTACAGTGTATAGAGCACATGGTTCCTTTGTTAGATTCTCTTTTCAGATCCAGCTAATCTATTATAATCCTGTTGAATAATGTATTATTTTCGGATTTTTTTTATTCCTACAGAGTAGTTAAATGAAGTTGCAGTTATTTTATCAAAGATTTAGTGTTAAAAAGTTCCTAGTATTAATTCCAGGTTTAGATTTTCTCAGGGTATATGCAGAGATGCAGTTCAGCAGTGTTCACAGAATGGCAGCCATCTTTGAATCGTTATTAGCCTTCTAATTTAATGCCTTCTGCACTTGTGTTTTTAGTCATTTGTTAATTTAATTGCATTTAATTAAACTGTATTTGCCATAATATTGATACACGTGTGTTAGCCTGCACTGCATTTGAATTGTATTTACTGCTGTTTTAGCTGCTTTTCTGTAAAAAATAATAAAAAAAAAAAAACAATTCCTAGCTTGTTTCCTGCCTTTCCTGTAACTTATCTAGTCCAGATACAGACTTGCTTTATCCAGGACTATTTGTAAGCTCCTGAGCCCCCCAATCCTTTCTGTGTTGGAGGGAAGCCTTCTAGCTTATTAGTGGGATTAGTAAGCACTAGGTAGCCTATCTACCACAGGAGGAGAGGTTTCTGGCCCAGAAATTATAGTTTATTGGCCGTTTGGGAAGCTCTTCCATCTCTTTCAACCTTCTGATTCAAAAGCTTGTGTTTGTGCTTGTTTCCTGCCTTTCCTGTTACTAGTCTAGTCCAGGTACAGATTTGTTGTATCCAGGACTCTTTGTAAGCTTCTGAGCCTCCCAGGCCTTTCTGTGTTGGAGGGAAGCCTTCTAGCTTATCAGTGGGAGTGGTAAGCATCAGGTAGCCTATCTACCATGGAAGAGTGGGTTTTGGCCCATAAATTGTAGTTTATTGGCCGTTTAGGCAGTTTTCCATCTCTTTCAACTTGCTGGCTTAAAAGCCTGCATTTGTGCTTCTTCCCCACCTTTCCTGTAACTAGTCTAGTTCAGGTACAGATTTTCTGTATCCAGGGCTCTTTGTAAGCTTCTGAGCCCCCCAAGCCTTTCTGTGTTGGAGGGAAGCCTTCTAACTTATCAGTGGGAGTGGTAAGCATTAGGTAGCCTATCTACCACAAGAGGAGTGGTTCCTGGCCCAGAAATTGTAGCTACTGGCCATTTGGGCAGTTTTTTCCCATCTCTTTCAACTTTCTGGTTTAAAAGCCGCACTTGCGCTTGTTTCCCACCTTTCCTGTTACTAGCCTAGTCCAGATACAGAGTTGCTGTATCCAGGACTGTTGGTAAGCTTCTGAGCCCCGCAAGCCTTTCTGTGTTGGAGGGAAGCCTTCTAGCTTATCAGTGGGAGTGGTAAGCACTAGGTAGTTTATTGGCCGTTTGGGCAGTTTTTTCCATCTCTGTCAACTTTCTGGTTTTAAAGCCCGTGTTTGTACTTGATCCCCACCTTTCCCATAACTAGTCTAGTCCAGGTACAGATTGGCTGTATCCAGGATTGTTTGTAAGCTTCTGAGCCCCCCCAAGCCTTTGTTTTGGAGTGCAGCCTTCTAGTTTATCAGTGGGAGTGCCAAGTACTAGGTAGCCTGTCTACCACAAGAGGAGTGGTTCTTGGCCCAAGAACTGTAGTTTATTGATCATTCGGGAAGTTGTCCATCTCTTTCAGCTTTATGGTTTAAAAGACCATATCTGCGCTTGTTTCCCATCTTTCCTGTAACTAACCTACTGGAAAGCACTAGAAAGCCTTAAACTGATACAAGCCTTCCAGCTTAAAAGAGAGACTTTGGAGTGATTGTAGTATCAGTTTTCTGTATTTTCTTGCTGTACTTAACTGTTTTTCACCTAAATTCTGATTTTCCAACACTTATTGTGATTTAAAAGCTTGTTTTTTTCACATATTGCACTTATTTGACTGCCTGCACTTTTAAAAAGTTGTTTTTTGTTTAAATAAATTGTTTAACTGTTGTAGGCTACACACTAAAGTGTAATAGCCTTTTCTGATCGCTTGTAGTCGTTTAAAGCTGTTTTAAGTGTATTTTTTACTGTTTTTGCCTTCTCTTTTAAAAAAAATGTCTTGTTTCCTGCCTTTCTAAGCTAGTATAGCCCAGTTTTCAGGCTAGTGCTGAATTCAGGGCTGTGTTACAAGTTTCTGAGTTACCCATACCTTACTTGGATAGAGGGAGGTTTCTCTGTTCACCTGTGAGAGAGGGGGACTTTGAGCAGCCATCTGTTCCTGGAGGAGTGGTTCCAGCCCAGAAGTTAGTAGTTTATAAAATGTGTTTGCACAGTTTTGTGCACTGGGCAGCACCAGTTAGCTAGGGTTAAATTATTCCTGGCTCCACTAAGTCTCCTCTTCAGTTTTTCACTTGAAACTAGTCTAACTCTCAACCTAAGCACTCAGAAAGCATCCTACAGTCCAGCACTTGCTCAGACCTAATAGCAAGAACTAATATATCCCAACACTTGACTGCCCAGTAGGGCAAGGCTCTTTATCCACCCCTCACCAACCAAGTGACTAAGCAGCTCACCCTACTATTCAGGCATGACCAAAGGGCAACTTCAGGTGTACTCTCCAGACCAGCTGGTGAATCTGGGTATCCTGAGGCAATGTTACAACTGTCTCATGTACACAGACAGCCCTCTCCTCCTACCACAAAACACTAACATATGCGAGAGATGCAATTATACAGCCAAACTGGAGGCTAAGGTCTCTCCACCCAAGACTGGGACCTCCAGCCTCACATAGACCTACTAAACCAGCACTGGCAAAAAATACACATAAAAACATGAAATCATACTCGGAGGCTCTAAATAAAAACCTGCAAAAGCATCAGAGAGCTCCAAAGCAGACACCCACAAAACCAGCACCTCCTGTCACAAACCAGACAACACATAAAACACAAAATCAGTGTGTCGCACAATCACAGCCCTTAAGGCGAAATAACATACCTAACACACTAGTAATAGGTGACGCAACAGTGAGGCACACTGACGCCCCACTCACTAGGCTGGACAAGAAGAAGGTTACTGTTAGCTGCCTGTCGGGAGCCAGAATCCGCCACATAACACAAGCACTCAGGTCACTCCAGAACAAGTATAAATATGACTCTGTCATTTTTCATGTTGGTGTGAATGACCTGAGGTGTACCTCCCTGGACTGCATGAAAAGAGACATGGAAGAGCTCTCATGTAGCCCAGGCAGGTATGACCCTGACCCTGAGTAGCATCCTGCCCTCACCAAGAATGATGCCTCAGTATAAAGAAAAAATGATAAATTTCAACAATTGGCTAAGCTTCTGGTGTCATTCAAAGGGGATCCAGTGTCTGTCAGCCTGGGATGATATGCTCGACAAGCCACATTGCTTCGCAAGAGACGGCTTGCACCTGTCACCCCTTGGCTTTTGAATAGTGGCCAAGGCTCCTGCTGACCCCATAGTGCCTTTTTTAGGCAAGGCTCAAAATTCAAGCCCACCTCAGTAAACAGCACAAGTAAAAAAAATGATGGTTATGCTGCTCAATGCCAGGAGTTTAAATCTCAAAATGCATGCGCTCGAAGCACTCCTAAGTATGGAGAACATTGACATCTGTGCAGTAACTGAAATCTGGTTCAAGGCTCCAGGGTGCACTCCAGCACTACTGGGCTATAACTCATACCACATATTTTGGCCACAGAACATGGACCGAAACACAAAAGGGGGGGTGTATGCATATTCATCAAGGATACCCCCACCTCCAGGTTAGTGGCACAGCATGATACCTCTGAGATCATCCATGTGCAGCTAACAGTGGGCAAATCTGCAATGCAAATTGTGGCCTGCTACAGATCACCCTTCATGACCCAGGACCACCAAATCCGCCTTTCTGGAAACACTGGAATACATGAAGGTCCTACCGAACACCCTGATATTGAGCAATTTCAATTACCCTACCATTAACTGGGAAAACTACTTGAGTACAAACTCCCAGGCTCAGCGTTTCTTGGAATTTATCAACTCAAATGCCCTGGATCAGCTGGTAAACTCCCCTACCAGAGGCCACAACATATTGGACCTGGTCATCACCAACATGGGCGACAGGTGTTCTGTACCGGAGGTCAACCAGTCACTGGTTAGATCAGACCATACAATAATCACCCTGGATGTCCACACCCCACCACCACCCCAACCAAGGAAACCACAGTGAAAAACTTTTCTAAAGCAAACTTCACCTTACTTAAGGCAGAGGTGGTAAGTTTCACAGCCCCCACACTATAGGATAATACTGCCCAAGATGCAGAATCCTTTACAATTGCACTCTATGAGCACCTACAAGGATGCATGGATCGTGTCATTCCTAGCAAAACCAAGATTCACTCCCCTATGAAAAGGAAACCAGTCTGGTGGACCCCTGCCATAAACAGGTTATACAACAAAAGGAGGAAACTAGTTCAGAAAAAAAGCAAATCCCAAAAGGAAAGATATCCCTGATCAGTATCAGTAAAAAACTAAGGTCCCTCATAAAATCATCCGAGGCTAACTTCGAAAGAAAAATAGCCAAGGATTCGAAAGATAACCACAAAGCCTTCTTTAGCTATGTCAAGAATCTAAGTGGCAACGCACAGATATGCTCTGAGCTAGTGCAAAATAGCACAAAATATACTGAGCCTACTGAAATTGCCAACATCCTGGCAGATAGATTCAGTGCAAACTTCACCTCCCTCTCACCTTCAAAAGGGCCCACAACAATACCAGAAAAGTGTAGTGTCCCGGAAATCACAGAAGCACAGGTAAAAACGGCCCTTTCAAAAGCCAAAAACACAGCATCAATGGGGCCAGATGGTGTCCCAGGCTGCGTCTTGCATGAACTACAGAACGAACTAACCACCCCACCAAAATATGCTGTTCAACCACAGCCTCTCCACAGGCTACATGCCCATAGAATGGCGCACAGCAACAGTTATTCCGCTCCACAAAGGAGGGGCCACAACTGACCCTGGTAACTATCGCCCCATAAGCCTGACTAGCCTGGTCTGCAAGGTTATGGAGCTCATCATCATGGAACTCATTAACAAAGACATTGGGAACCTCCAAACACTTGACCCGACCCAGTTCGGCTTTGTTCAGGGCAGATCATACCTACTAAACCTGGTTGACTTCTTCGAGACAGTCACCAAGGCCATAGATGAGGGAAAGGTGGTTCACACAGCTTACCTTGATCTCACCAAGGCATTCAACACCATTCCCCACTCAGGTATTACAGAAAAACTCACCAGACTGAACATAAACCCCTACGTCACAAGATGGGTTGCCAACTGGCTTGCAGACAGAACTCACACGGTAAGAATAGCGGGCTCCAGGTCCGATTCTAAATCAGTCACAAGTGGTGTCCCGCAAGGCTCAGTTCTGGGACCCCTACTGTTCAGCATATATTTCTCAGAAGTACAGGCAAACACAGGAGGACTATGGCTAACCAAGTTCGCCGATGACTGCAAACTGGGAGCCATAATTGACTTTCCGGCTGACACGGACATCCTTCAAAAAGGCCTTACTGAGACAGACACCTGGTGTCAAAGTCTCAGCTAAATGCCAAAAAATGCATAGTCATCGCATTTGGGAAAAACAAATGACCCATGAATTACCACATAGGCGGCAGCCCCCTTAATACAGAAGAGGTAATAAGAGATCGGGGGACCCAGGTAGATAGTAATCTCTCCTTTGACAATCGTATTGCCAAAGTAGTTAGGAAATCCTTCTATGTGGCCCATCTAATTACTAAGGGGTTCACATCTAGAAATAAAAAAGTTATAGTGCCCCTCTACTCGTCACTCATCAGACCCATCATAGAGTACAATGCCCCATTTTGGATGTACCTCACAAGACACTTCCAACAGCTGGGAAGACCACAAAAGCACCTCACCAAGAGGATTACTGGCCTCAAACATATGTCCTATGCAGCCCGACTGAAAAAACTCCAGCTGTACTCAGTGACATATCGCTTACTCATTGGTGATCTCTGCTGGACTTACAAAGCCATGTCCAACTCAGAATTGATGGACATGCTCCACCTAAAGAAATCCAAGTCACTGCAAGCCACATGCTCTAGTGAGCTAAACCTCACCACAACAATAAATAGAACATGCTGGAGGGATAGATTCCTGTCACAGAGACTCCCCATGCTTTGGAACAAAATTCCTAACTACATTAGGCAGAGCCTCTCACTAACACTCTTCAAGAGAAGCCTTGATGAGTGGATGGGTAACAGAAAATACACCCCTGGGATCATGTCATTGGCTCTGCTTGACAGAGGCTCAGTTAATTAATCAATGGGGCGGCGAAAGCTGACACATTGGCTAGGCTTATACATGTCCTCAGGCAGATAGCCTAGTACCTACCTATGAACCTATATTTATCTTGTTGCCACAAACCCATTCATTTTAAAAACATATCTATCTAGGAATATGCTTTTTTGATATCCAAAAAATGTTACTGTTTTATAAAAGTTCAAATCAGCCTACATGTGCAATGTTTTGTTATTAAACATTCTAAAATGACAATAGCATTGCCATTGTCTGTTTTCATCACAATCAGGTTTTCTTTATTAACAATTCCTTAAAAGGCACAACTTTCTTTAGCCGTCATGTTATAATAACTTTCTTTAGACTCACTATTCACAAATCTCTTATTTGTCCCTCCGTAACATTTAGGAAAACCTCAAAGTCAGGCTGTAATGGAGGAATGTACAAACTTGGTTTAGAAAATTCATTGACTGTGGTGTCATTGTTGGCAAAAAAAAATTTAGATTTAATTTTCTTACTATACTCTAAGGGATTATGTATCACATTTGTCTGCCCTTTTTGTAGGGACAAAATTGCATCCCTTTTCAATAACATTACATTAAAAATCATTTAACACAATCTCAGATAGATTTACAATTTTGAAATTATCATTGAACATCCCTAAAACCTTTTGTCATTCCCTTTTTGATTGGTCCACCTTGACCTTTCTTTCTGTTTGTTTTTTTTTTTGATAAACTCCATTGTGCTGTACCTTGTTTGTAGATGCCACAACTTGCTTACTTGAATTGTACTAGCATACATCCTAGGAAGACCAAATTTATTATTATAAGAGGCCAGCTCAATAGAACTGACATGCTTACAGATAAAGATTCACATTTTATTTATGAAGGTAATGTGTTATGTAACAAGCTTTTAAAGAGAGAGTATCCTAAGGAAATGATTGAAAAAGAGTTCAAGGAAAGTATAACAATGAGAAATAAAGGAAATGTGAAACACAAATCTAAAAAAAAAAACAATATTTAGTTTAGTACCATTATGCAAGTTACTAGCAGTGTGAAAGAGAAAGCCATAAAAAATATTATATCTGAAAACTGGAAAGTTCTGAGTAGTTTTGCTGAAGTAAAAAAAGTTGTAGAAAAAAAAACATGTTTTGTAAATAAAAAAGGGAAAAGTTTTTTTTCAGGCCAAATTAAGTCTCCTCAAGATAAATTGTGACAGAATAGGAATGTTCAGATATTAAGATTGTAATTTTTGTTCCTATTTATATACAGGGATCACTGAAATAAAAGTTAATAAGTTTACCATCAAATTACAAGGAAGATATTCTTGTAAGTCCAAATATGTTGTCTATTTGATTATGTGTATTTAGTGTGATGCCTTCTACATTGGAAGAATGACTATGGAGCTTCATTAGAAAATATATGAGCATTTATATGCAATACAAGTAGAAACCAAAGAAATGCTCTTACTAAGCATTTTACTAACAGTAATTGTAAAGTTGTCTTAGATCAGGTTATTCATTGGCAATGTATTTAATACTGAAGAAGAATTGGACAGGAGGGACTATGTTTGGCAGGTTAGGTTAGATGCATGCTACCCTCCAGGATTAAATGATAAGGAGAATTTTAAAGTATTTTTAAAAAGAAAGAGGATAAAACATTAATTATTCAATTAATTAATTATTTTACTTTAACATATAAAAGTGTTGTAAATTCATGTTTCATTCAGTGTGAAGAAGTCTCATTTAGAGATGAAAGTGCTTACTGGATGATGGAATAACGTTTTGGTGTTAAGTTGTTCCAAGTTTCTTAAGCCATTTTTTTTTCAGTATAACTTCCTTCACTGTCATGTTCAATTAATGAAAAAAGAAAAAAAAAGACCTTGCTATAATTATTATCAAATATAATAATCTGAACAGGCAGTTTAGGAGTAGGTTTAAGGTACAGACTGTTTAGCTGTGAATGAAAAAAATAGTTATAGGAATAATTATAAAGTCTAGTTTTTCCTTAAATATTTTGTTACATCACCTACTTCTTTGTATCATGTGGCAACAGCTTTCTCAATTATGTCAGCCCATTTAAGACAACAGTTGGAACAACAAAAGTTCTATGTAAGAAGCAAACCAAATGATCTTCATGCATGCCTATCCCTATACTGCCCAGATATCACTGTACTCACTGAAACCTGGCTAAAGCCTGATACAAAGAACAATGATATTCTACCCCCAGGCTATAACATACACTGATGTGACAGAAAGTATTATACGGGGTTGTGGGGGTAGCCATAATTTACAAGCAAAACTTACAACTAGAACTTATACAACCAAACACCCCTGATGTCAGTAATGCTGAAATACTATTTACCAAGCTAAAAATCAATAACAATAAAAATATAACTATAATCACCACCTATATTCCTCCCAGCAATACCAGTAATACAATTTAGGAAATACTTCACTGGATTTCAGTTACCTTCACACAAGAAACCATCATAATGGGTGACTTCGACACAGATTTGTACTCCTACATATCTGATAATCCCACAAATTTCATCAATCTTCATGTTTTTTCACAATTAATCCAATCCACAACAAGAACTGACAAAGCCATCAATAAACAATCTATCTCAGGTTGGATCCTTACAAACAAACCTCCCTCAGCCTTTCAGTCAGGATGCCTTCCTAATACTCTTAGTGATCATCTCCCTACCTATTTAGTCAGACTTCATATTAACCCCACCCAAGACAAACCTTTTTCCGTCAAACTCACAACAAAAAGAACTTCAGCACCAACACTTTTATCACACTGTTACAACTCTGTGATTGGTCTCCACTCAAAGCACTTTCTCTTGATGCTCTCTTGATGCTCTCTTGATGCTTCTCTCTTCTGCTCTATGGGAGGTTTATGTCCTCCCTAAGCTCAACTTAGGACACCTGCATTACTCTTTGACAGGTGTATCACCCCAGTCAACCTGCCCACCTGACACTGTCCCTGGAGTGGGTTACACCTGGATGCCTGGGCACTTGGAGCCAGAAGTGAGAGCCCTGGATCATGCCTTCTCCTGCCTCACTGGGTAAGTGAATTTTACCTTTCTAGATATTATAAACAGGCTAGCAGCCTATAAAACTACAAGAGTAAAATATAACTATGCTCCTTGGTTAACAAAAGATACAAGACAAAGAGGCAAACCCTGGGCTACCTGGCATTCCACCAAAAAACAAAAAAAAATTTAGACCTATACAAACAACTTCACAACAAAGTTAAGTCTCAAGTCAAACTTGATAAAAAAAATTACTACTTCATATTACAACAAAAGCATAACAACAATCCCAAGAAGTTCTGAACTGCTATTAATAAACTCCTTCATCCCGGATACCCATCAACCCCCTCCCCATCCTCTTCAAAGAATAGTGCTAACATTGCTACACAATTCAACACTTTTTTACAAGTTCCATTCATTCACTTTCTAAATCCAACCTTACAACTACTCTGTACATCCCAAATACCTCCAATGAAAGCAGCAATTATTTTTCTATTAACCCCATTCTAACTGACACTATAAAAAACAAAAATACTCTTCAGACTCAAATGTACTACCTTGGCCATAGAAAACCTCCCTACAGAATTTTTAAAAATTGCAGCCAATGCCATCGCCTATCCTGTCAGTATTCTGATCAATCACTATATAATAAACACTACATTCCCTCTAGTTAGAAAATTTCTTATATCATCCCTCTGCACAAAGGTGGCAATTCTACTGAGTTCTCTAATTACAGACCAATTGCCATCTTACCAAACCTTTCCAAAATATTAGAAAAATGTGTCCACAACCAACTGTTAAAGCACTTATAATCCAGTAACCTTCTGTCTAACACCCAACACAGTTTCCACCCAAATCACAGTATTATAACTGCCCTTCTCAGTTTTACCACCAACACAGAAATAATGGGAAGCTAGTATCCTCTCTTTCTAGATCTACCCAAAGCTTTTGACAGTTTCCCAACAAAAACATCTTAATGAATTATCCCCCCTTAACCTCAGCCACTCCTCTCTAGCTTGCTTCCATAGTTGCCTATCTGGACGGCAGCAAGCTGTCAAATGGCAGCATGAGCTCTCAACCTAACTATTTATTAACATGGGGGTTCCACAGGCCTCAGTTCTAGCTCCTCTCCTTTTCACCATCTTTACAAATAGACTCCAGACATCCACTCCTTCCCTAAATGATCTTGTCATTATTACTCAGCTATCTTTCCTATCTGTTGAAGCATGGTTATCTGACTCACAACAGATTCTGAACCCTTTTAAAACTGAGCTAATGCTATTCTACCCCAGCTGTTCACAAGTCCCCCACCATACCTTTCCAAATCTATTCTTCGAACAACACCATAACAACAGCTGTAACTCAGACTAAATTATTAAGCATTCTAATAGACAATAACTTGACTTTTGACATCCAACTATCTCAGTCCATCAAGAAGACTCGTATGAAACTTGGCTCATTATATAGAATCAAACCTTTCCTGACTAACAACTCAAGACATGCTATAGCTAGAACACATCTTCTCCCCAGCCTGCTATATACCTCCCTTATCTTCACTAACATTAGTAAAACTATCCTCACTAACGTTGAAACCTGCTATAATAAAATAGCCAAATTCACCACTAACTCCTCATACAGGTCTCACTACTGCTGTTCTTTGCATCAACTAAACTGGCTTGAACTACCACGCTGTTTAACATATACTCCACCCACCCTTGCACCCAGACTCGTTCATCAACCCAAAAAAAACCCTGCCCTTCATACTATGCTTTTGCCTTACACTAACACTCATGCTGTTCAATCCTCCAACAGATCCTTATTACTAGTCTCTAAATCCAATAACAAAGCTGGGGACTCTATTTCTCCAACTACATCTCCAAATTATGGAATTCTAACCCCCAGAGCATATTAACTACTACTGACCTCTTCATACCTCTGTTTAGCATTCTACTTCCTCTATATCCAACCCACTTACTTACTCATTTCCTCTTCTCCTCCTCTGCATCTAAATATCTCTTTTATATTCTCTTGCACTTACATTACATCTCAGCCCTGCCCTATTTCTCTCCTTTTCATCTCCTAACTTTTCTCCCCTATCTTACCTCTCCCTCTATCTTCATCCTCTTTTCTCCACCTTTCCTCTCTATTCACCTCTTCTAGCCTGTACTCCCCTCCCTTCTTGGCTACTTTCAAGTCTTTTATCTTCTCTCTCTACTTTTTCTTACCATATTCGACTTTTCCTTGTCCATACTGTACATAACTTTCTCTTTGCTCTTTTATCCTTGTGTACTTACTTATCCTACTTACATCTACTTAATTTCCATAAAAAAGTAATCTAATTTAATTTAATTCTTCACTGTGCTTAATAATGTACCTATGGTGTTTATAATATGCTTCTTCTTCTTATGATCTAAAGAGTTCTTAAGATGTTCATAATTTTTCTTTTTTTCTTCTCTAAAACGTATAAAATGGTCTGTGGAGTTTTTTTCCCTGGGCCTCCACTGAAAATGGGCTTTTCACCCCATCAGGCTATCCTGGTTAACAAATGTTAAATAAATTTATAAGTGACTCAAAGGTGTCCAGGCACCAGAAGGGCATACACCCCATAAACTAAAAGCCTCTTATAGTCTCACTGAACACTTGACATCTCCTGTGTAGCAGATAAAGGGCCAAATTTCAAAAGACTTACATTAGTTGTGACTCACTCTAGAGTGAAGCCTGTCTATAAAGCAGACTTACACCAGAATACGTCAGTTACACCAAGACCAAGTCTTTTGGCATCTGGCCCAAAGAGATACCAGAAAGAACAGGCATTGTAAGCTCCAGATTTATTTTCAGAAGCTTAAAGTCTACATACTTCAAATAACAAGTTATCTATACAATTCCCTGACAGGGAAGAATATTTCCTCATCAGCTTATATGTTTGTTTTCAGGAAATCAAAAGAAAACTTTAGGAAACCATACACATTGTAGTCCTTTCTTCTCTCCTTCAGGCACATAATCTAAATATTTCCAGACATGATGTGACTTTAGGTGGACTTGAGCACAAATGGCCGTACCATATTCTTTAGATCAGTAAGGAGACAACTCCTGTCACTCTCTGATCATAAACAATTGCTTGTTTGACTCTTCCAGCTTGAAAATTCAACGTTTGTAATGTGCTATTTTTCCAAGTCTCTTTTCTCAGCTGTACACTTATGTGCATAAAACAAGCCTTCCATGAAGACTGCATTCAGTACCTCAAACTGTTATATACAGAAGACTCCTAGACCTAGATTTATTTGGACTTCAGAATTTCCTTGGTTTCTTTTACTTATCATTTTAAGATATTAAGAACTTAGCAGGTTTGTGCCAAATTATTTGAACTTTACTCCCGTATATTTTTGTTTATTTGAAACACGTAGCATAAGTAAACAAGAAATGAGGCTTGCAGATGGAACTTGATTAAAAAAAAAACATCCAACTAAGTTAAAGACAAGATAGTGCATCCAGTGGAGATTCCTGATTGCTCTTCTGTGACTGAACAGTGTTCCCTGCCAGACTGATGCATTCTGGTCCTTTTCAAGCCACAGTGCCTGCTTTTGCTATGGAGGTTCCTGTGCAATGATTTGGTGCCACTGTTTAAATTATAGTTGTCCCTTGAGAGTCTCTTGTTTGAATGCCGTCCTACATCTAAAAGTGGGAAATAAGGAACTGCTCTACTCCTCATGCTATTGAAACAATCTGGTGGTTTACTGCTTTACACAAGCAGCAGCCATAATCCTGTTTGACTGTAAGACACTAGACTTTAGTACAGGATTCCAGTACCTCGCTATAAAATTATATATAAGTATTGTGGTCCATTTTCTCTAAATTGCTTAAGCTCTTCTGGGAAAAGCATGCATGTACTTAGCAGATTAACAAAAACATCTTCCGAGTAAAACATTACAAAATGCACTCTGTTTCCAACTGCCAAGCATGTTTTTTTTTTTTTTTTGCATTAGTTTTACTTACCTATTCCTGCATTTCTGCTACTCAGTTTGTGAAGATCATGCCTTCTCCTGGTTGCCAAAAAATGGACTGGAGATGACTTCAGCTATTTTCCATTCCTTTACTACACCGACTGGAAGATTGCAAAATAAAATAATATACACCCAGCTAAGCAGGCAGTAACTTTCTTCTTTCAACAGTATGATATAGTTCATAGTATAAATGAAGCAACTCAGCTGTCTCTTATATTGGCTAAAATGGCTAACAAAACAGCAGGACACATCCATGTGGCAAACAGAAAATTGATTGAGATTTGAGCCACAGTACTATGAAACCGAATAGCTCATGATTACATATTGGCCTCAAAGGGCATTTGATCAAAAAACGCTGTCGTACTTTAGTTTTGGACTTTCATAATAAGCAAAACAAGATGACTGATTTTATGAAACTGGCCAGTAATTTAACTGAATCTGACTCTGGTTGAAACTTGTTTGGATGATTGGGTAGTATATTTAAAATTATTGGTACTAGTATAATGCAAAGTTTGATTATGTTTATCAAAAGTATACTGCTCATAGCTCTTGTGTATTCTGTTATTAAAAATCTGATAACACTGCTTTGTTGAAAAGGATATACTTGCTATGTTTGGTAACTAACATAATGACAATATAATTCAAAATGATTTGGGATTGTGATGCATTGTAGCATAAAAGCAGGGAAGTGTTGTAGTGGATTTTCTGTATTTCTGAACATTTTGGTTTAAACTGCTGCAGTATCTTCCATGTAATTCTTGTAACAAAGTTCAGCTTGATCCTTTTCAGACTTTAGGCAAACATATCTTGTTTTCTTCTAAACATGCAGATGTTATTAAATTAATGCATTCTGTATTTTGTACAAAAAGTCTATGAGATAAGCCTGTTTAAGGTAAACACATAAAGCATCTCTAGATAAGAACATACAAAATCTGTTAAGCTGTCCTCTGTTCCCCATATTTTACAATGTTTACTCATTCCAGCCTTGAGAATGTATGCAAATGGATTTTGTCATATTTGTGACAGACTTAAACTCTGTATGAAGTGAGTTTTTTTGTCAGAAAGATATAAAAGAACTCTCGACTGTGCATATAGTTCAATTTCCTTATACTGAGATATTCCGCTTTAAGACTGTAAATAATGAATTTGCATCCAGAAAATTTTAGTCTTTATACTGAATGTTACAACTACATAAATTAGAAAATAACAAATTTATTTTTCAGATCACTGATCATAATGCGTATGTGTATGAGACACAGATGCCTAGAAATTCATTTTAAGAGCAAAGCTCTAAGCATTATTAAGATCAGATCTCTAGCTATAGCAGTGCTGAACCAAGATGCAATTCAGCTGTTTTTTTTTTAGCATAATAATGGCAATTTATGTACTACACAGTGGATTATTATCAGGGTTCCAGTAATAACCAGATAGGTGTTCAAGAAATGGATTTAAAGAAATTCATCCTGAGATCAAATCCTGGGAGGTACATTTCTTGGAATCCATGTTGAGATCATATTTAAAAAAAAAGTCATGATTACAGACTTGTTCATAATTCTTTACAGCACTTATAAAGAAGGCCAAACCCCACTAGCTGTGGACATGAATGTTTTAGCCTTCTTATGGGCTTGTCAGCACAGCATAAGTGGACTGTTTGGCTAACCTTTGGAAACACAGGGTGGTTGTACCCATATGACTGGATTTTGGCTTTATTGGCTTGAATTTATCCAAAACAGACTTAAAAAGGGGAAAAAAAAGTCATGGGCATTCAGAATTGCCATATAGTTGAAACACTTAATGTCCTTAAGAGGTCATCTGCATATATCCCAAGTTACCTCTAATACAAGGAGTTTTAAGGAATCATACAGTGGAAAATCTAGCTTAGCCAGATTTTTCTTGTAGTATAATCAAATATCTGGGAAAATAATGCATTATATAGCAATCATGTTTTAATTTAGTTTAAAAAAAACAATCATTTGTACCTAATATTACTTCTTTTATGATGTCCAGTTTCTACATTTTTAATTATAGGATACTTAAGCTTTGTTGAATGTTGTAATTAATGCTGAGAAAAAAAAGTTTTAATTTTAACTATTGCTTAAAAATATATATAAAATAAAACATGGTATGAAACTGCATCAGTAATATAGCAGAATGTAGTAGCTCTGATATTTTATTGTGGACATACAGACAATGTCTCCTTACTGCACCCATACTTCACAACGTTGCATGATAAATCCCATTTACCCAGTGGCGGTTCATGCCATTGGACTGCAGCCCCCCCAGCTGTGAAGAAAAGAAAAGAAAATTTTTAAAAATAAAATATTTATTTATAATTATTTAAGCTGGCTGCAGCTCTCTAAGCAAGTCCGACTGACTCGCAAAGTCCTGGAACTCGAACTATGCATGCTTGGCGAGTTCTTTTTTTTTTTTTTTTTTTTTTAATTAGTTTCTCTAAATCTGTTCTGAACTGCTGTAAAAGCAGTCCAGAATAAGGAGAAGGCATTAGTGTGATGCCCAGAAGTCTATGTGGTTTAACCGCACAGTAAAGTAGAAGGCGATCGGACTGCCACGTCTGCAGGCACATACATGACGTGGATGGCTGGATGGCTACTGATTGGTTCTCTCTCTCTTCTCAAAAAAGAGAGAGAAACAATCAGTAGCAGCACAGTTGTGTACTTAACCATTGCTGAAACAACTTTGCTTTTTGGATTTTTTTGGCTTGCTTTATGGAGAAAATGGGTGAGGAAAATAATGCTGCTGATGTGATGCATTTTTAGGTGTATTAAGTATTTGTGTTCAGATGTCTTTGTTTATGCACACCTTATTTTGCATTCCATCTGGGCTAAGAAAAAGCCCTTAGGTTCTTCTTGTATTTAGCAGGACATACGGATAGGTATACTCATTTACTTTTTCTGGGACATCTCTGTTGCTTCTCATGGAACCATAAATGTCAAAGTGTCTGTGAAACAATGTCAGCATTATAGGTCTGTACACAGCATACTGATAGCTGAGGCAGGTTTGGTCTGGTAGAAATGCTGTTTACATGATTGCAGGGGGTAGCAGCTGAAAATAAAAAGACAACAACTGGTGCCAGAGCCATGGCCTTAAGCTAAACACCAAAAAGTGTATAGTCATCCCCTTTGGCAAAAACAAAGTGCCCACAAATTACCACATAGGTGGTAATCCATCAAGTACAAAAGAAGTAATTAGGGTCCTGGGGACCCAAGTTGATAGCAATCTCTCATTTGACAACCACGTGGCCAAAGTGGTTAGAAAAACATTTTATATAGCCTACCTAATCATGAAGGGATTCACATCTAGATCAGGGGAGGTCATCGTGCCTCTTTACTCATCCCTGATCAGGCCCATAATTAAGTACAATGCCCCTTTTGGGATGTACCTTACCAGACACCTGCAGCAACTGGAAAGACCCCAAAAGTACCTCACCAAGAGGATCAAAGGGCTCAAACAGATGCCATATGCTGCCTGGTTAAAGAAACTCCAGCTCTACTCAGTGGCATACCACCTGCTCAGAGGCGATCTATGCCTGACGTATAAAGCCATGTCCAACCTGGAATTAATGGACATGCTGCACCTCAGAAAATCCAAATCCCATCGAGCTACGTGCTCGAGACTTGAACCTCAGCACTGAAATAAATAGGACATGCTGGAGGGACAGATTCATAACCCAGAGGCTCCCTTCACTCTGGAATAAAATCCCAGTCCAGGTTAGGCAGAGTCCCTCATTGACTCTCTTCAAGAGGAATCTTGATGAGTGGATGGGAGATCGTAGGTTTACCCCGGGTATCACTTCTGTGTCACTGTTAGACAGAGGCACAGTATACTAACCTCGAAAAAGGGCATAGCAAAATTAATTTAAAATGGGTGGCGAAAGCCAAACACACTCTGGCTAGGTTTATAAATGCCCTAGGGCAGATAGCCTAGTATGAACCTATGAACCTATAAACCTATTATGAATACTGACAGCCACTTCCTGTTGCTGGGTGACGACAGAGCAATTGCATTATTGCTCCATGTTTTCCATTGGAGGAGCTGTGTTTTTTCTAGCAACTCCAATCAACACAAACATGTCCTTTTGTTACCAAATGGGGCATAAAAAAATCACCAAACAATAATCAAAAAGAAAGAAACTTGATTTTCTTTTTTATGAGGGAGTGTGAAATTTTAAACTATAACAGCAAGACTTGTCTTACTCTGTAGTTTTCCTGTCTACCAGTAACTCCCTTGTGATCTTCTGTCTTCCTTTAGCTTCTGCTTTTATACTCGGCCACAATGTCACCCCCCCCCCCAACACACACATACACTATCTCCCAGTGAATGAGAAATTTTGAGTAGAAAGATGTGATTTGAAAGAGTGACACATAAGTACACTGAATCAATCCACAGTGTTAAAGAAATGTTTCTAGAGATAACTAGTGAATGCAGATTTTTTTTTTCCTTTTGAAATCTAATGTTGCATTTTCTTTTGTAATTTTAAGCTGCAGTTATCTCTAATCAGCTGAGCAGGCTCAGAAAATGCTGTAGTTGGCTTGGAACAAGGTTATCTTTTGTGTTTGTGTGTTTTGCAGTTACCACATGTAATGCTCTCAATGTGTGATCCAAAGATGGTCACACACACATTATATATAATATAACATGTACATTTTTTTTTCAAATGCTTTAATAACAAAAGGCCTCAAGTTGACATTGTATCAGTGTAAGAATCTTACGAGAATAGACTTGACAACAATAGATGATATGTGTATGGGCTGGAAGACTTTAAGTCTTTATTAACAAGCTGTAGCAGGGAGAAATTATATTTCTGGGGATATATTAAACAGAAGTGATTGTTGCACTGGGAATAATACACTTTAGCATTTACCCTCCTAAAGCAATTATTCTGTAGTAACCCTTACATGGAAAAATAACATCTGACAGAGACTGGAATATGATATTATGCATTTAATGAGGTGTTAAACCACAGATTTGTCTTTGTGAGAAAAAATATTGTATTTACATACTAATGTTGCATAATAGTTTTCCAGATTTTGAGTAAATATTTTTGAAGAATTTCCAAAGCACAAATTAGAATTATTAACAAACAACTAGTAGTAGTGTATCTTACTGTGAAAGGCGGTGAACATAATGACATAACTGGTTTTCATTTCTAGACTACACTGAGTTGAGTTTTTTTCTTTAAAATGCCTGTTAGTGTTCTGTCCAGGGTCTCTCTCATGTTATTAGCAATATTGCTTTCATTTTAATTATATTTTGATTAGGCCTAACATCTCCAACTATCATATCATATGGGAATCTTTTAAGACATCACAGGTGGCTTCTAGAAGTTGTAGCACCTCTTGGTGCATTTTGCAAATGATGGTGTTTAGTGCTTATCTAGGTAATGTGTTCTAAGCAAATGTGACCTTTGCTGTCACAGTTATGGAAATTAATTGTACTTGTATCATGCCCAGAAGCCCATTAACTGTCTGCTTAATTATTTGTATTAGCAAATAGTTATCAGGTATCTTCAGATATGTAATAAATGTGCTTCTGTATCTATTACGGTATGAGGAAACTTTGGAAAGTATAGAAATAAATTAACTAAAATGGTTTAGAAATGTTTTTGTATCCATCTGTCTTCTAAACATCTTGTCTTGGTCATGGTTGTGATACTAGCAAGCTAAGCGAGGAAGACCAGGCTTCTCTACCCCTCAGCAACAGTTCCCAATTCTTTGTTTGAGACCCCAGGCATTACTATGCAAGCTGATTATTTTAATCTTTTTACCATGTGATTGGTTTGCCCCTGGGGCCTTCTCATAGTAAACCTCTGCATTGTCTTTATTTGTTGCAAAAAAGTTGTAAATTTCACTATCAGTCTATTGTGTTTTTACTCCCAGCTGAGTGTGAAATAGGTCCTCACAGATCAGTTCTCTACCCTAGTCAACAAATCTAAGTAAATCTTAACTGTGCACTAAAACCACAACAAATGACTCCTCTTAATACAGGGAAGCAGTGATTCTAACCTAGTATCCTTCTGGATTGCTGAGCTCCTTACTACAGATAGAGGCCAGTGTCCCCAACAAAGAAACTCATTTTTGCTTCTAATCTCCCAACCTTATCCTTTCAGCAGAACCCAAATCTCATGACCATAGGTGAGTATGTGGGTACTGACTAGTAAAACATGAGCTTCATCTTGTGACTTAGCTCTTGCTTCCTCACCACCATAGTCCAGACCAGTGACTGCAGTAATCCCAGTGCGGCGTCATCCATTATTGTACCTTCTGATCTTCATTGTCCTTTCCCGTGAGCAATACCTCAAGGAAGTTGAACATCCCAACTGGTGGTAGCTGCTTTCCTGTCACCTGCAGTTTTGTCACGGAGAACCATGTCTTTTGATTCTGTGTAGCTAGTTATTGTCCAACCATTTTAGATTTAAGCAATAACCAATGATGTCAGTGTGGTATATTAAGATTTACCCATGATTGATGTGGTTTAATCATGGGGGCGAAGCCCGAGTGATTAAATAAAGCCAACCATGGGTAAATCTTAATATACCACACCACGGAGTCGGTTATTGCTGTTATACAACAACAATATTTAAGAAAAAAAAACTTACTTTTCTTTAATAATTTCCTTGTATAATGGTGCCATACTGTCTTTCTGTGGCTGGTATATATACCGTTGCCTTTTTTGATGTACTGCGCATGCGTATGGGACTTGCATTCCCACACATACCCAGTACATCAGTGCTTTGGAAAGGAAGCAATGGGGAAAAGAAGGTCTCTGTTGCTCTGTTTTTCTTTTCATTTTTTTAAATAAAAAAAAAAAAGTTTCGGACAGATTAGGGGGTAGGAGAGAGACCAAATGGAGGAAATACAAAGAGAATCAGGTATGTGTCTTTAGATTTGAATAACGTACCTGAGTTTCCTGGTATTTTCTCCATCCTGTCTCTCTGCTATGTCTGGAGTCCGGATTTCAGTTTTTGTTTATACCAATGCAAAAAAGTCCTGGCGACCGGACCTTTTTCTGTTTTGGTATATGCTTGGATTTACAATGGGCACACTGATTGGGCTGACCAATCAGCATGGTTATTTTGGAATAATAATGGCCAGTCATTGTATAATAAGCAGTAATCCACACTGGTACATGCTGAGGGTCTGTCACTTGAGACCAGGAGGGCAATATCATGTGCAAACATGTCACCAAAATGTATACTCTTCACAGCTCAGGCATGTCTTGATATCATCTTTCATCTTCATGAAAAATATGAACAATAGAGTGAATGAGAAACACCCTTGGCAGAGTCATCTGGAATGCTGAGATGGAAATGCAACTGTTGCTCCACAGATGAAAGGTGAATAGCACACAGCAGTGGTCCTGGGACCCCCTACCATTGTAGCATCTCCCAAAACACATTCCAGGGTACACAGTTGTATGCCTTCTACAGATTCATATAGCAGGTAGACCATACCAACAAACTCTCATATCCATGTGGTAACTGTGCAGTGCATAGAGTTGGTCTACTTTTACAGTGTCGACATAGAGTTAACATTGCTGTTTCCTGAATCAGAGGCACTTTCCTGTCTGGCAGAGTGTTTTTTCTAGCACCATGTCATGGCTTTAACAGGGGGAGGATGAGGAGTCTCACCCCTCTGTAACTGAAACACACTATCTCTTGTGCCACTTTTCAAAAATTAAGACCAGCATCTCATTTTACCAATCTAGAAGTGCTATCCACTTTTGTCCTTGTAATATTGAAAAGACATGTTAACCATGAGACTCCAGCAATATTCAGTGACTTCATAGTTTCTGGCCAGATCTCATCAAAAACTGTTTACTTGCCATCTTAGAATTGATTGATACAGAGCCTCACTCTTATCTGCTAATTCTAACACTGTATCCTCAAATGAGTGCATGTCTACAAGGATCAGAGTGTCCTCAAAACAGCTGTCCACCTCTCTGCAGTATCTAAAGTAAAAATATTTTTTTCTTAATTGCTGACAACCCCCCAAATCAAAGTCATTGGGTGGTTTGCCAAAACCTCCTTGTGTCAGTGTAAAAATCATCCTTCATAGCCTCTCTAAATTCCTCCCACAAACATTCAGGGTTTCTCTATTGTAACTGCTGCAGCTGTTGCCTTTCTGACCTCTTGCTACCTGTCAGTCATGTCTGAAGATCAATGTACCAAACTGGTGGTTATTGGTGCCATATTCACTGAGCCTTGTGATGTAGCAAACTTGTTAGCAGGCAAATATAATTCCAACTTTACCCCCCCACACTCATCCTCAACCATCCCTCCAGTAATACCCTCAAATATAATCCCTCCAACTGTAACTAGGGTACATGTACTGGCTGCAGTCACTAAAGTCAAGAGCTTGACCTCAGTGGGCTCTGATAACATCCCAGGATGCCTCCTGAATAGTTTAAAATATGACTTATCAGGACCCCTGGAGTCATTATTTAACTATTGTCTTAAAACAGGCCTTGTGGCATGTGAATGAAGAACTGTGATAGTTATCTACCTTTATAAGGGAAGACCTTCAACAGATCCTGGAAACTACAGTACCCATTAGTCTGACTAATCTTATTTGCAAAGCTGTGGAAAGAATTATCATGTTAATTGTCAATAAGAACATAGGAAACCTACAGCTACTGGATCCATCATAGTTTGGCTTTGTCAAAGGAAAGCCTACTTAATGAATCTGGTGGACTTCTTTGAAAAACTCGTTAATGCAGTAGATCAGGGGGAAAACTGTGTATACTACTCACCTAGATCTGACTAAGGCATTTGATACAATACCCGAATCTGGCATTGTCAACACACTAATAGAGCTACATATAAATCCCTTTATAACAAGCTGGATAGCTAGCTGGCTCAGTAATAGGATCCAGGGGGTTAGAATCTGTGAGGCTACCTCCACAGAGAGGCCTGTCATCAATGGAGTTCTCCAGGGCTTTGTGCTATGCCCGCTCCTTTTTGGCATATACTGTTTGGATGTCAAAGCCAATGTCAGAGGCCTCTGGCTAATAAAGTTGGCAGATGATTGCAAACTGGGACCAGTCATTGAATCCTCCCCAGACAAGAACACCCTCCAGGAAAGTCTATTACAGACAAACGCTTGGTGCCAAAGCCGGGGACTCAATACCAAGAAATGCATTATAGTACCTTTTGGGAAATCTGCCACTGTGCATAATTACACCATCAATAAAACACCCTTAAATGTTGATTCACTAGTCAGGGGTCTGGAACTCATTTTGACAGTAACTTAGCCTTCAACCAACATGTCCAAGGTAGTAAGAAATGTCTTCTATGTTGCTTAACGTATAAGCATGAGCATGGCATCTAGATACAGAGAGGTCATCATACTACTGTACTCGGCCCTCATCAGGCCCATGATAGAGTATCATGCCCGCTTAGGTATGTTTCTAACCAGACATATGCAAGAACTGGAAAGTCCACAAAGTTTCCTTACAAAGAAATACAGGGAGTAACCACAATGTCCTATGCTAATCACCTCAAAGCCCTGTCTCTCTACTCAGTATCATACAGATTTCTGAGAGGTAATGTTTGCCTGGCATACAAGGCATCTCTCAACCCTGTTTTGATGAATCTTTTGCACATCCACAAAACAGATAGCATCAGAACTACTAAATTAAAATACCTAAATCTTGTTTGCAATATAAATAGGACATGTTGGAGAGAGATTCTCTGGAGTAGGCTCCCCATCCATGTGAAGCAGAGTTCCTTCCTATCCCTATTTAAGTGCAGCTTGGACCAATGGATAGGTAATCAAAATTGACCCCTGGTCTGGCTCCTGTGTCTCTAAAGGACAGAGGCAGTCAGTAAATCATTCCCCTGTAAAATAAACATAATTCAAATGTGCAGGTCACAGTTGGGTTGCAAGGCTAGCCTTTTAAAGGCCCTAGTAGTCTTTAGCCTAGTATACACCTATGAACCTATGACTTCAGGCATTGGTAGGGAATACTTCAGGATTTTGGGTCTCATGGCATCTGTGATTTTCATGATACCCCTGGCAAGACTCCACATGGAAAAGACACAATGGTCTCTGAAGTCTGGTCCTAGCACCACCATCCTTTGTCTTTTCAAACCCTAGTGTTGGGGTTTGTCAGAAGACAAATCATTTTGTGCAGACAGCAAATTTCCCTAAATCTAGTTCCCCACTTCTCCATCCCTGCTCCAAAGTAGTCACTGCAGACACCTTGGACTTTGGTTTGGGAGTAGTTTCAGGAGGGATAAAAGTGCAAGATGTGTGAGGCACAAAGGACAGACACAAGCACATAAATATAAAAGAGATTCTTGCCGTGATCAAGATGTTGTTTGCTAGCGGCAACCTCTTCAATAGTTACAGATCTCTTTAATGTGGAATTGTTTAGATGACTTTTATTTCTGCAGAGATTGTGCATATTTACTGATACTGGTGGACTGCAGAAGTTTAAGTAGTCTTTTATGATGGAAATGCTCTGAATTGGGCGGTTTTGTCATTATTGGTGCATGCATTTTGTTTCATTGTTTACTGGAAAAGTATTCAAAACAATAAATTTAAAACACCCTCTAACAACTGTACTGTATTATACAAGGAATATAATTTAATACAATCAGGAAGGTGCATCAAAGAACACATGTATGTTTCCTGTGCAAGGAGCCTATGATTTGAAAACAGCCCAAAGTTAATCTTTATCTGCCACTGGCCAGATGTATTTTCTTTGAATGTGGGTTTCAATGTTGTTTCAATGAATGTGAGTTTCAAGGGCAGAGAAGTTTTAATGCCAAGTCTGTTTTCATCGTGAGTGCCTTGCTTTGTTTAGCAGATGTCTATTAGTTTTGTGCCGTAAAATGTAAAATAAAACTTTTAAATGAAATCCAAATCATCATACAAGTAAAGCAGTATGCACATTATAGTGATTATGGTAAATGGGGTGAAATAGCCAAATAATGGGACATTGGAATGGCTGCAAGGGGGCGGCCCCATTCAACCAAACTCAAAGACAGCCCCGGCTGAACTATATCTCTCAACTGTCCAGATTTGTGCAGAATGAATAGATTTTTGCTTCTTATTTTTGGTTTGTTCCTCATAAAAGTTGTGGTTTTCTGGCAAATCATTTAGGAATGATGTCACTAAATAATGACACTCACTGAGTTTCAGACTTCATACCCTTCAGAAAAATGCATGCTAAAGCAAGACCTGTTATTCTGTCAACTGTCTAAGTTTACAAAAGAGCAATTTTTAGTACTGTTTGTATGTTCCCCCAATATATTTGGCCTTGTCCAGATTTCCTGTGTTAAGAGGTTGAGAGGTACGTGCAAATAAATTTCTTTATAGAATTAGGTATATCCAAACCTCTCAACTGTCCCCAATTTTGGCTCAAAAAAGTGTTGCTCTCCCCCTAATAATCCCTCTACAAAATGGCAAATTTGGAAAAAATCATGGAAGGTTTACAGTTAATTAATTGTAATGATCAGAGTTATAGATTACTTTTAATTTCAGAAATGCATGTAGATTCTCTTATTTGTCAGCTGCTCAAGTTAACAGTACTAATATTAAAAAGTGTCCCTTCCTTGACAGGTTCCCAGCTGTATTGCATGGTTATTTTATATTTTTGCATCACATATTTTGTCCTTTTTTCATAAAATTATTGTTTTCTGGCAAATTCCTGGCAAACCATTAAAGATTGAAGTTAGAAAATAATGACAGACATTTGAGTTTCAGATTTCATATCCTTTAGAAAATTCATACTAATGCAATACCTATTCTTCTATTACCTTTCTAAGTTTCACAAAGCAAGCAGGACACCAGAGTAAACGAATCACTGTATAAAACAGATAAGATAATCCAAGTAAAGCATGAAAATACAGCGAAACAAAACACAGCTTCTTTTCTCATAGAATGTAAGTCAGACCATTCAATAAAAAGCAATACTTTTTAATTTGGTCATATAGCTTTTTATTGAATGGTCTGACTTACATTCTATGAGAAAAGAAGCTGTGTTTCATTTTGCTGTATTTGCATGCTTTACTTGGATTACCTTTCTAAGTTTATAAGAGCAATATTTAAAATTGTCCTTATTTTTGGGCCTTTGTCCCACTTCTATTTATAGTTTTGTCCAGATTTCTTGCTCTGAGGTTGAGAAGTATGACAAAATGTGTCAGGGCCATCACCATCAGCCAGAGACATTTCAAATTGTGACATACTTGTTGTACCCCACTTCCCCATGTAGTGACTCTGGATGTGTCCAAGCAAGGCAGGGAGCAGCTATGCAGTGTAAGTGTGCAGAGTATCCCCCCATCCAAGGTAGACACAAGTACTACAGTAGCTTTTCATCTTTCCTTGATTTTTCAGAATGTTCTGGTTTACTGACATATTTTATACTGTTGATTTATGCTTCTTCTTATTCAGAAAATGCATGTTGTTGCAGTACCTGTTGGTCTGTGTTTAACTAGCAATGCTTTAATGACCATCAGGTAAGCTTGTCTGAGACTGTAAGATGCAAGTAAGCTTTCATAAGCATACTGTTAAAGAATTACCAACATTGAAAGCCTTTTTGTTGTTGCCATGCAGAGAATATTTACATAACTAGACAGCGTATAAGCCTTGGGTATTGAAAGGCATATGATAGTATTTGTAATAGTAAGGTCTTTCGGCTTTTCCCGGTTAGGGGTCGCCACAGTGGAACTCCAGTCTGCTAATGATTGGCAATAGATTTTTACGTGCTGGCTTGCTGGGCCTAATGCACAACCTACAATGAAGGAACGCCCATTCACGCATGTCGCCACACAGAAGATGCTCTAACTGAGAATCGAACAGGCAACATCTAACTGTGAGGCGACAACAGACAATATTACAGTATTTTCAGAACCTCATTACATTTATTGGAGACTTGTAGTCATCTTTGCAGGCTTTACACGTAAACTAAACAAAATACCAATCTATCATATGTGGTCCATAACCTGTGCAGTAATACTTCAAGCAATTTATCTTGAGCTTGTTTCTTGTTTGCTGTTCATTTTTTACTTTGATCATGTTTTCCCCATGAAACAAGTAGATAGTTGTTGTTAGAAGGCAGGTCTTTTTTGGATAAGAAACATTTTTACAAGTGGGGGTATCACAGAGATTGCTACTTTCAGCATTTTACTTGGTACTTTTATAAAGCTGAATATAAATTATAATTAGAACTGCAGTGCAAGGAGAAGTGGTTTGAGTTGAGTGCTGCTTGTTTTTTTATACTTGATTTTGACTGGCATTCCAGTAATGTATTTAAAAAGTAATTTATTTTTTTATTCCTCACAACCTTTTTGTTTCCATCTAGATATTAATTAAGTAAGCTGTCATGTAGCTAATGCATTGAAATATTTTTTTTCTTCTACACTTCCTTTTGTCTTAATTGGACTCTCATAATGATGGTTTGGCAGCCAGGGCGATGGATTTAATTAAAGTCCCGGTTTTTGCAGTTTTTAGCATGGCTCCACCTCTTTCTGGTTGGCCGCACCCCCTCTCATTGGCCACACCCACTCAGCTGTCCCCTGCAGCCCCCATTTGATTTGAAGTCATCAGCCACCACTGCATTTACCATTGCACACTACAAATGTCATATCTGTTGCCGTCTTACGTGCAAAGCATTTCTGACATAGTGTTTTGGAGCAGTTTATGATCAGTTAGTAATCATAGTATGGCATTTACCATGCAGAAAAATGTAGCTCTGGCTAGTGAATACATTTTTCAGGCTCCTTGTGAAACTCTTGTGATCACCATCTGCAGGAACAAAGTTTCAGAAAAAACATGCAGGCATTGCCTTCCTAAATGAAAACATTCAGATGATGGTATTATCTTTAGTCTTTGTATCTCAGTTACTTCAGCTGCTTTCCTTGCCTCATGTTACAGATGCAAATGTAATTGTATTCAACTAAATTGTGTGCGTGTGTATGCCATATGCACACATGTATATGTGTTCAGTATATGGATTTAAGTTTCATGTAATTAGCTACATGCATATGAGTATGTTTTAACTTTTAACTAATTAGCTACTGCATGTGCATGCACATGCTCATTGTTAAGTGTCTTTATAATGTAAGAAAGGTGTTTAACAATTTTTTCTAAGCACTTTTTAGCACTCCAGCATAACAGTGACCACCATAGAACAGTATTCAAAGCATTAAAAATTGTAATATAGTTCACTTCTGCCCACTATCTGTTTGGCAGTGCTCAGTGGTTTACAGCTGCCAAAGATGTAAAGACTTCATAAATTCTATGCTCCTAGACTTTTTTTCTGTAACTGGTAGAACACAGAGCAGTTAAAGCTCCATGCACTACAAAGAATTATGTTTAGTTCTCTCCAATCATAACTCAGTTGCTATATGCTCCTGATACTGATGTCAAGATTCAGAGCCATAGCTGGCTCATCTATCACTCTGTGCTGGTTCCTCATCTGGCACCCCTCCTCCTCAGCTGAAATACAAAGAGTCTCTTGCCCTACTCAGGGGCTCCACATGTCACTCCATTCTCCCCTTCTACCCACAACCCCCCACTCCCACCCACAACTCTTCAATTGAAGAGCAAAACTCATCAGCCATCCGGCTTCTGTTTTTGTGCCCAGCATGTTTTGCTGGAGAAAAATAAAAACTTCTTCTGCTTGTAAATTGTAGCAAGTGCTAACTACAAATTCTACCACACACAAAGCGCTTAAGTGCTTCAGTATGTAACTGTCCCCTTTGCCCCACTGTAGCTATGCTACTGTTGAGATTCACCTTCAATTCATACTTGACATCAATGTATCGAACACATAACAACTTGGTTATGATCATAGATCTGGTCATAATCCATTACATAATTAGTAAATAACTGTGGCCCTATTTCAACCCAGACGACCCTGATTTTTAGGGATTTTGTTCATGACTCTCTCTCTCCAGTTCACTGCATTTACTACGGTAAGGAAAAACACAAGGGAATTAAAAAAAACAACAAAAAAACATGTACACTGCATAAAAGTGAGCAAAATACATTAGTCAAGCAATTATATTAATCATATTGCAACATAAGCCCAGCCTATTAATGAAAGCAATCTTATTATTTATGACCAATATACACTTTATTGGTTAATGAGCTTACATAGTTTCTAAAATCATTAAACAAAGTCACCCTAAGGATAAGTAAAAAATCAAAGTCATGAGGATCCACCCATTTAAATTTTGCCACAGAAAACATTGTCTTCTTCTCCAGCACAATATCTTAGCTGCTACAGTTTACATATGCATGTTTAAAGCATAAAGATGTAACACAGAAACTAATGTTGGAGATGGAAGGGAATAAAACAACTTACCAAACACTGTCTTAACTAGCTGGGCATGAAAAAGATCCTGAGCAGGACAGCTCAGCGGAATAAAAACACTACATGAAAGTACTGACTTTCCGCAAAGGACTGCATACAGAATTTTCATCTGTCAATCATTCAGAAATGCCAAGGCTGTAAAGTCAAAAGCTAATAGTTTGTTTATGGGCTAAATGGAAAGGGCCACAGTGAATCATGAAGTGGTAGCAGGCTTCATAAAAACCATTACAGGGCCCATTCATCTGTCAGCTGACAGAACAGTAAACCTAATGGGAAATGGCTAATTTCACCATTAGCCAGTCAGAAGCTGGTATTCCTTAGGGAAGATCAGAGAACTATCAGTATATCCAGTTCTGCTATCATAATACATCATGTAACATTCAGAACTGCCACTCCAATCAAAGACACACTTTGCTCATACAGAATCCAAGAAAAGCAGATGGTTTGAAGCAATAATTAAGCTTCCTGGAAAGGAAAATGGACATAGCTGCTGAATGGAGAAGTCTACAGTTTTTGAATCACTTATTTGCTGCCTAATATGGCTTGCAATAAATAAAAACATCTGCCAGACACAAAGAAGAAAATCCCCAAGGAATTAACTGTGCCTGCAAGCCAACAACAAATGTAACTGAAGAAAACAAGGCACAGAAACATGACTGGAAGCATAGAATGTTAAAAGTTTAATGAGGTAAGCGCTTTCACACAAAATACTAGTGCTCCTTCAGACCATATAAAAATCTACATCAGCAAACACTTTTAATATATTCACTCTAGTTCAAAGCAGCCAATAAAACATCAGAGAAGAGTAAAAACTTGCCTACAGCTTGTATCATTTAAAGAGATATTGTGGTTTCAGTGCAGGTTTAATAGAAAACCTAAAGTGTTGTAACCCCTGCGAGTACGGCAGCTGCAAGGTCCCAGAAGAACAAGAAACCCAAACAAGAAACGAGGACCAGCAAACAAGGCACCTGATTATAAATACTTTAATAAAAGTATGTAGGTTCTTATGACAGACCGGTTTCGGCTGATTTAATACAGAGCCTTCATCAGTGTAAAAGATTCATACAAAAAAGAACCATTTTATAAATAGTTGGATAGAACATGTGATTAATTACAAATGCTCATTTAGACCTGGCTTAAAGAGACCACCAAGCTTAATAATCCATTTATTTCTCCATGGAATTCAGTAAATCATGCCAACCTAATTTATTATTTCTGGGTCTGTTTATTTTATCTATAATGGTGAAACTAAAACAAGCATTACTGTGTATTAATGAATGTTTGTAAAGAGCATTGTTTTCTCTTTTATTTTTCATATCACTGAGATGTTCAGCTATTCTGAATTTTAAGGGTCTAGAAGTTTGACCAACATAGAATGCAGGACAATTGCACTTGGCCAAATATATTACCCAGTCTGAAGAACAATTAGCAAAAAAATGTATGTCATATACTACAGGAGTGTTCTGACTGCTGATTTTTTTTTGTTTTGAGTAACTTGGCACAATGTGTGCAATTCTATGTTGGTCAATCTGAATCTGAATGAGAATCTGAAATATATAACTGTGCTAGTTACTTCTGTGATGCCTGTGCACTGGCCCAATAATCAACGAGCCTCAATCCTCACCACTGGCAACAGTGAGGGGCATACACAACGGGAGGATGACAAGTATACACATAGTAAAGTACAGTTTCCCTTAAGAGCATGCAGAGATCACAGTCAATCTGGGTCTGGTTTCTCCTGATCCCCAATAAGACTCCCCACTAGCACAGCTATAGGGCTAAGATCTCAGCTGAGGGGCCAAGCCAAGACCTTCAGCACCCTCTCTGTCCAACCAGTGTTTTGTGTCCCTGCCCAAGTAGCTGACACACACACACACTTTGAGCTTTGGTTTCTATGCAAGCAGACACACACAGACACACACACATACCTGGGGAAGGCTGGGACAGGTTTACTAGCTATGCCTCCTTCTGCCTAGACTATAAGGTAGTTTTCACTGTCACCAACCTCATCTTATCAGCTACTAAAGGGCCTTTAGAAAGGATGTCCAATCCAACTATGTAACATTACTATTAATCCAAATGGTAGTTTTGACCAAGAGCAAGGCTATTTAGGAGTGGCCTGTACGGTGTCACCATATACATATGCAAGTACGCTAAGAGCTTAAATATGTCTCACAAATATCAGCCACAAAGATAGGTTTAAATATATTTAATAATAAATAATAAAAGAACAAGACAATACTCAGTCAATCAACACAGTATCTTCAGAGTTTAAAATCACAGGAAATATTTTAAAACAACATCAGTGGACAGTCTCAAATAAATACAGAAAACATCTAAACTAATATTTACTATAGTCCTATCTATATCTAAGAGAGATACTATGCCCTGAATCTCGGTTACAGAGAAGTGCAGATGTGATGATGAGTGGATGTTTCCAGGTCAAAGACAAAATACAAAATGCACAGTGCTCTCTGAAGGAGTTCTTAAATCAATATCAAATATTACTGCTGGGTTAGCTTGGATGACATCACTCTTTGTCACTTGATTCAGTTTCCAGGCTAAACAGAATTTTCACATCTCTGTGTGAGAAGTACATATCTCTCAGATCTGTGCAGCTGCTAGGAAGTTGTAAAGCAATAAAACACATTTTACATTTTAAACCTAGTAACTACTTCTCTCAAAGACAATAGAAAAAATGTCTGGCTCTAGACATACTATCTCCTTGCTGCATTAAAACTAAATTTTATAGAACACCGTAAAGCACTTAATTTCAACTTATTTTCTTGAAGTTTTCTAAGTTAATCTTGTGTGTTCCATCAGGGTATGTTGTGGGTACATTCTTGAAGCTCAGTACATAACATATAGTTCTGTATAAATCATATCAATATTCACAGATAACACAGAATTATTTACAAAATTCCAGATAGCTGGGCTGGCAGTGTCACAACTTCTTTCATCTTCTTCCTAATCCAGCCATAAAGGTGTATAGCATAATCAGAGTGTGGAGTACATGGGGAGTGTGAGGAGTCAATATTCCTGTGAAGGCAAAGGGCAGTTACTTTTACACTGTGACTGTTAGGTGCCATGAAGAGTATATATATATATATATATATATATATATATATATATATATATATATATATATATATATGTGTGTGGATGAGGCCAGGGGACAATATAGGGCTTGTGTCTGTGTGCAACACACCTCTCAATTTCTATCACTTTAGCATAGCACTATGATTTTTGGCTTCAGATTTAGGCTTGTTTCTCCTAAATTTATTTATTTTCTTAAAGTTTGACATGGTTAAGGGTACACACATTATTTATCTATGAGCACAAAGATTGCTATTCACCTCTTGTAAAGGTCTAGTGCCAAAAAAAAAAAAAAAAACAGATTACCTATTTGTTAAGTGACCTCCTCAAGGTCACATGGTAAGCAAATGAAAGCTAAGGCAATCAAACCCTGTAACACGGCAACTAAAGCTCAAAACTTTAACCTCTGTACCAACTGGCAAACAAACTTAATAGTGTCCAAACAGGAACTTGTACCCTGGACCCATAGATTAAAAGTCAGATGCTCTACAGACTGAGCTATCCAGACTTCTAAAATTTCAAACTGCCTTATGTAAGAATCAAACTCCAGACCTTTAGACTGATACTGACAAGTCACCTGCTTTACTAAACTCTAAACTGTCCCTATTTTAAAGGATTGTTCCTCTTTTCCAGCCTGATTTACTCCTACATACCCACTTCATTTACAACTTGTAAGGGTCTAGTTAATACCCAAAAGACTGCACATATTCATTCTGTACAATAAGAAAAAGCTCACCTTTTGGCTGTGTACTATGATTTTAATCTCATTTTTAATTAAAGAAATAATGACCAACTAGACCAGCATAACCATTACGATCATTTTCTGCATCTGTACTGCTATAGCCACAGAATAACAACACATAGCTCAAAATGAATCCAAGAAAAATATAGAAATATTCAGCGACATTAGTACTACTAACCTAACACATTGACAAAATAACAGAATGTGAATTAATATATATTTTGTGATCTAAATAAGTCTGTGACTAATTATTGTTATTAAGTGTGTAACTCATCACCGTTTCTCCAAAAGTCACTAGTTTTAGGAGAAGAGGGACAGAGCTAAAATGAGAGTCAAATAAAGGGTGGTCCCTGAAAGTTAGGGACAGGTGAAAGTATGCAATTACATGCTGCTAAATACATCTTGGTTTATTTTCATACCTGTCAAACAACTCCACCCTGTCTACTTAACCCCCCCCCCCCCCCAGAAAAAAGAAATCTTGGCTGGATACAACACTACACAGGGCAAATTAACAAAAACAACTAGGTAAACAGTTTCCTTCAATGAACTTTTCTTTTATGACTGAAGTAACTCAGACATCACCATTAGACTCTGGAATCCCATTCCCAACTTGGCGCTTGATTAAAGTACTTTTCCTGCAATTCTTTCTGCCTATGAATTGTTTTAAAATGCAATACTGGCACATTATACACATATATTACAATAACTATTACCAGGATTACAAATAAAGCCAAAAACATTTTATAGTAACATTTTAAGCTAAAATGCACAAAAACTGTTATTGTGCAAATACATTTTAAAAGATATAGCCCTTGCATTATACATTCAATGTTACTAAGTTAATTCACAAAAGCTCATTTGCAGAAAAAGTTCTGTGTACTTTTGTGTGATGGTGCCAACATTTCATAACTATGTTGACACGTGAAATGCATTTATTTTCTTACAAGCACACCCCCTACTCCCTACAGAAAATGGCTTTTATAAACACTAGTAGAAGGCAAGGACACAAGTGCATGTACTGACAATATTTCTATCTCCAGAATGTTGTTTACCGCTCAATAAGCCTATATTATGGTGCCTAAACAGGAACACAAGTGTAGAGTTATGCACACGCCCACCGTCAGCTAGATTTACAGACCGGTGTTCCTTTCTACTCCAGCTTCGCTTTTTTTTTTACTGCCAGCATGATAGCCATACCTATCAAATGACCACAGATTTGCATTAAATTCCTGATTTTCCTCATATTTCTGCATTGTCTTTCATAATTTGTTTTTTAAATTACCAGTGATTTGTCTCTTGTAATATTGCATTGCTACACACATTAAGGTTTTACTTCCATTTCTTTCTGTAAAAGACTTTGCAGATAACCGGCAACATAAAAAAATAGAACTAAAGTGCACTTGTCTCCATTCTGCCTCCTGTACTCTACTGATGTACTGTGCAAGCATGCAGTATTAGGTTCCTTACACATGTGCAGCACAAGTGTTTACAGCACAGAAGGCAGGAGACCACTAAAGTTCCGTTCAACACTCACATTATTTAAGAAAGGTAAGCAACTTCTTTTATTAAATAATATCATATAATAGCAATAATCCACTCCTGTGTGTGAGTATCACAGGATTTACCCAAGGCTGGCTTTGTGTTATCACTTTTCCCATATGCTCAAACCATGCCAACTGTGGGTGAACGCTGTGAAACCCACACCCCATTGTGGATTATTGCAAAATTGTAAGATCATCATCTCCTTTCATTTCATAATATTCTGCCTTCAGCATTGCACAACATCTGTCAATGTACATGTTCTTAAATTACATCAGGGAAAGTACATCTTCAAACTGTGAAGGAGCAGCAGGAGAGGGTAATCAGATATACAGTACACAATTACTGTAGTGTGCAACCGTGCACAAGGTTTTTACACAAGTGCCTTATTTATTTATTTATTTATTTTACATTTGTTAACTGGGAAATTCCGAATGGACCAGGTCCATTTTCAGTGGAGGCCTGGGGAGAAAAGCTCCAACATCAAGTTATACAAATACAGTACATCCAGCATAATACACAAAACAGGTTACATCATGTATGTTGAGCATAGTAATATAACAAGAATTAATAAAAACACTCCAGGTAAAAGAAGATATAGAACATAGGTAAAAAGACAATGTCAGTTACAGTACATCCAGCATAATACACAAAACAGGTTACAGCATGTATGCTGAGCATAGTAATATAACAAGAATTAATAAAAACACTCCAGGTAAAAGAAGATATAGAACATGGATAAAAAGACAATGTCAGTTATACATTGGTAAGAGAAGAAAATATATCAAGTAAGATTCTACAGTTAAAAGTACCCTTTCAGATGACCAAGCCTAGAGGGGATCAGAGCTCCAGCATGTGATCAGAGAGAAATTTGGGGAGTTAATAGTAGTATGGGTAGGGTTATGTGATACAAGGGCATAACCAGGTACTAAGAAGGTGCGATTTGAGGGAGTTTTTAAATATGGATGTGGAGGGGGCAGTGGACACGGATAGGGGAAGAGCAACTGTCAGTTTCCCAAGCTGCTGCAGTAACTCTCCACTCTAGAGAGCATAATCACTACAATCCATTCTGTAAGCTTCAGGACCTGGCCTATGTTTAGTCCTCCTCACTTCCTCATAGGCTCTGACTGCTAACTGAAGTTGGGTGAGGTACAGCAAAACCAAGAAAAAACTGTCAGCCTAACAGTCTAGAATCATTAATACATTACACAAGTAAGATGTCACCTAGTTCAGCTGTATTACAAGTTTGTCATACATATAATTATATATATATATATATATATATATATATATATATATATATATATATACACAGAGAGAGAGAGAGACGCACACACACATCAATATAAAAGGCTGTATATCACTGCAACATGACCTGCAATACACAGTATTTTTATTATGTTTCAGTCTGGCAGAGACACACTAACTTGGTAATGGAGTGAAGTATATTGATGTATATTAACATTATGTTAAACATCTAGTGCTTATTTCCAATGACAAAGAAAAAAAATACATGTAATGTATGTTGATAGCATCTACCTGAACTGTACTGCTCATTTACATTAAATTGTGTTCAATGAAATGCAAGAGCAATATCTGGGATGGGAGACAGCACACTATGCTAGCTTGTCTATCTAAGGGGCTTGGGGAAAGATGGTGGTTCTGGTATCACATAGCAGGACTGTTAGATGTTGCACCTGCAGAGAATGACCTAGCTGAGCACAAGCTGACCAGCAGCATACTGCACTTAGAAGGGGAAGACAGATACTTCCCTTGAAATGCAGCTTCAGTGGAGCTTGACATATCTTCTGTAAGGATTAAGAGCACCTAAGGTTAAGATGTCTGGCCAATCTACATACTGACCTGCTTCTTACCACCCAACTCTCTCCTCTAATGGAGGAAGGGGACTGATGCATCCATTCCAGTGAACACAAGGGCCTTAAAGCTCTCTTCCTGGCATACAATGGGACCTGACATGGGCAGCACTAGTGAGCCCTTCCCATAGCAAACAAATTGGTATAGGATGAGGGCCCTGCCTTGTGATAGGCTTGCTGTGCACTTCCATGGAAGGGACTGGTGAACCTAATGGACCACAGCTAAGGAAGAGGAACAAATGAGTCAACTGGTGTGAAGGAGAAAGTAAATCACTAGGTATGTTGGGGTACCTCAGGGAGGGGGTTACAATAAATAAATAAATTACACACACTCTTTTAAATGTTCTCAATTAAAAGAGAGGGAGGAAGAGAATTAATTTGCAGAGCATGTGCAAAGTAACTATTAGGCCATGCAGTCCAACTGAAACAGTGACTTTAAAACTTCATTACATGTTTTGAAACATCTGCTTAATTGTAGTGATGCATTCTTTGCTTTTGACAGAAATATGATTAAGACCATTAACTCACAACAAGGTCTATTTAACCCAAAGTAGAAAAATCCTATTGTGCATGTTATGTTAAACTATATAAAAGAAATATCTGCATTCAGCTGTACTGCATGCTTTGTGGTGCATCTGAGATGTGATGGTATCCAAACATGATGCCCAAATGTGTCTGTTTACTTAAATAGCTACCTGTAAATCTGTCACTGCATGTCACTTCCTCTACAAAAATGCACAAAAAGAGTTGATTTTCTTTTATAAGGAATTGTTTTCTATGTTTGATAAATGCACAACAGCCTTTTTGCCACATTTTTCGTTCCAGACTTTCCACACTAAATTGTGAGTCAGCTGTGTTTTTCAGAATGAGTGATTGCCCCAGGACTTCATCTGAGTGCTCCCTTTAGACACATCATTCAAGCACCAGTAAATTTGGCACTCCAGTCCCGTTTACTGTCAGAGAAATAAATAGTGTGTAACTGCTTTTTCTTAAAATGGGCTACTACATCACTCAAGCATATCTGAATTTCTTAAACTGATAGTCGTATCAGTAACGGAATATTTAATTAAGTCTGCACAATGAGCAGTAAATCTCAGCACCTTGTCTTACCTACTGACAGGAAATATTTTAAATATGAACTCTTTACTTGGTGTTAACCATAAATTTGCACAGTTTGACTACAGCTGAAAAAGACAGCCATTTAAAAGCAAAGTACTTCTCCTTCTGGTGTCCAGTTGCTGTCCACTCTATTAGGGAACGTCAGACTCTCCAGCTACACCACAGAAGGAAGATGCTAGTGTGCTTTAAACTCTTGAAAAATAAAGACAGAGACTTAAAAGTGAGGAAAGAACACCTGAGTGAACACGAAATGAAGGTGACATAGAGAAACAGATTACACTGAAAATAAGCACAGGGACAGCAAGAGACTGAAGACAGTATACTCTCAGGAGGAGATAGTGAAAGGGCAGGCAAAAAAGAAAATGTGAGATCAGGAAGCAGACACTTTAAAGTAGGTGGGCCTAATTTAGGATATGGTAAAACTAACTGAGAAGAATGTTCAGTTAAACCAAAGAAATAGGAGAAGGATTAGTAAAAGACAGACAGCAGAGAGTGGAGGTGTGGTGAAAGAGGTGATTATGCTATCCCCAAGTTCTAGGGCACGGGCCTGACTTACAAAGATTTGGGGAGGAATATGATGTGTCATCTTCTGCTGAATGAGGGAAATTCATGATAAAATCTTGGATCTAGAGAGGTCAGTGGAATGGTTAGTCAGGAGGGCAGGGGCAGACAGGAATTGGAAAAGAAAGGATAGCAGAAGAGCTGGAAACATGATGAGATGGGACAGGCCAAAGGGTACGGTAGATAAAGATATAGTTGGTCATGGATGGTATCAGTCGGGTATTGGAATAAAAGGAGCAACAATTATGAGACTGGGGAGATAAAGCATAGGGTGGGAGATAGGCAAGATAAGAGGGTAGATGGGGGTAGGACAGTCAGGAGAAAGGGCAGGGAGCAGCTGAAGAGCAGCTATCAGTAACAGACTAGACAGGACAGGTACTGAAAACTGAGTATAGGAAGAAACAGAGTCAGAGGGGGCTAGGAATGAAATGGCAGCAAAGGCAGATGAATGAGGCAATCAAGGGGGCAACTGAGGTAAGAGGAAAGGGGGAGTAGGAACAGTTAGTGGGAATGCATGGTTAAGAGGGTGAAAAAAACAGGCGTGGAGAAGGTAGGCTTGGCATAAGGGTCAGGGGACCAGCAAATCCAGAAAATAGTGATCAGGGCAAATAGTCCTCACCCAGAAGGTACAGCATGGGATTTTTCAGTGATCCATAAAGCCCCCCTTCCCTGCCTAATTGGTCCATATATTCACCTTGGAGGCAGAAGCAGTATTACTTACTCATTCTTCCTAGGGGTGAAATGTGTACAGAAGAGGTGGTATTGTCATTCTTTCTAGGAGAATTGCAGGTTTTGTGTTAACGTCTGCTTTCCACGTGCCTATGTGAGGGTATATCACCTGCTTCCCTGAGTGGCATGCCTTCTTGAAGCAAGCACTACCACTACTGGAGAAATGGCAAAACTGGAAACAATAACAGCCGAGAGTAAAACTGATATGCAGGAGACGTCAGTTAATATTAAGAGGGAATGAGGGAATGAGGCAAGGTGATGCTGTCTGTGGTAGAGGGTGTTTAGAAATGACAGAGTAGGGAGGAAGGATGGCAGTGATAATGCACATTAGAGAAGGGTAAAGAGACGAAGGGGACAGAAGATTGGAAATGGGACAATGGAGAGGTGGGAAGGAGAAATGGGACAGGCAAATGGGGAAGAAGAGGGGAAAGTAGCTCAAACTAACTTATATGAACTAGAACTTCTAAGGTTAAAGGAAAGAGCTAGTACCTTATTGCCCTCCATAGGCTGGGAAGTTAGTCAGGAAAAGGGTCATAGATACACATGGAAAAGAGAGTGGCTATGATGGGACATATCAGTCTTGCTGACAGACCAAAATACTTCTTCATCCAGTATGAGAAGAACAGACTGGAGTTATCCCAGGCAAGGCTATGGTAGGTCCAACAGACCCAGTGAATTAGGAGAGGACCACGGGATATAATGATAGTCAGCTGGGGGTAGCAAAAAATGGTAATGATCTGCCCTTTAATGTCAGTAAAAGTAGCATCACAAGACTTAGCAAAAAAGACGTAATTATGATTAAAGAACAAAATGTCAGTTATAACAAAATGGCCCCATTCATTAAAAATCTAGAAGAAACAGTTTAATCTGTAACCACAGCCAGTGTCGTGTCTGTCAAAATAAGAAATTCATATTCTGTAGTTCATTTAATTCTAAGGGGCATATTTACCTTCTCAGGAGATCATTGGACTACTTTATGCCGCAATGATTCCACCCATCTTCAAATACTATGATGAAAGTAATGCCTTCGAACAGGTCACTTGAAAGAATTTGAAAAGGTGCAATGACTCCTTATTTGAAAAAATCAGAGGGTACAAAAAATGTAATAATTCATAAAGGCTTCAAGAACTACCATTTCTTCTATTTCTATAGGCTACAAAGATGTGACTTCTGCCTGCTCTAGAGGGTAATTCCTGACCCCATTCTATTTGAAATTATATGTGGAAGCAAATACCAGATCAGGGAACCTTATCGTATATCCAAAGATTCCTGGATAAAGTAAATGCTAATTACATTGTACAAAAAGTTAATCTGCCAAATAGGGGTCAAAATCTTTGAGACTTCATCTTACTAACATCATACCTACATGTACTCCTCCTATAGTATCCTCATCTCTGGTTAAATCTGATCATAGATGGTAATCTTCTCCTTTAGGACATCTAAGTCCATCACAATGAACAGTGCTGAATTCAATAATTTAAAAAGACAGAACTACTAAAACTATATGATGAGGTCTAAAAAAACTAGCTGTATTACTAACCCGCATGTATTCTCAAATGTTATTTATGCCATAGAATTTTACTAACCTGCATGTATTCTCAAATGTTATTTATGCCATAGAATTTTACTAACCCGCATATATTCTCACATGTTATTTATGCCATAGAATTTTACTAACCCGCATGTATTCTCAAATGTTATTTATGCCATAGAATTTTACTAACCCGCATGTATTCTCAAATGTAATTTATGCCATAGAATTTTACTAACCCGGATGTATTCTCAAATGTTATTTATGCCATAGAATTTTACTAACCCGCATGTATTCTCAAATGTTATTTATGCCATATAATTTTACTAACCCGCATGTATTCTCAAATGTTATTTATGCCATATAATTTTACTAACTCGCATGTATTCTCAAATGTTATTTATGCCTTAGAATTTTACTAACCCTCATGTATTCTCAAATGTTATTTACGCCATAGAATTTTACTAACCCGCATGTATTCTCAAATGTTATTTACGCCATAGAATTTTACTAATCCGCATGTATTCTCAAATGTTATTTATGCCATAGAATTTTACTAACCCGCATGTATTCTCAACTGTTACTTATGCCATAGAATTTTACTAACCCGCATGTATTCTCAACTGTTATTTATGCCATAGAATTTTACTAACCCGCATGTATTCTCAAATCTTATTTATGCCATAAAATTTTACTAACCCGCATGTATTCTCAAATCTTATGTATGCCATAGAATTTTACTAACCCGCATGTATTCTCAAATCTTATGTATGCCATAGAATTTTACTAGCCCGCATGTATTCTCAAATCTTATTTATGCCATAGAATTTTACTAACCCGCATGTATTCTCAAATCTTATTTATGTCATAGAATTTTACTAACCCGCATGTATTCCCAAATCTTATTTATGCCATAGAATTTTACTAACTCGCATGTATTCTCATATCTTATTTATGCCATAGAATTTTACTAACCCGCATGTATTCTCAAATGTTATTTATGCCACAGAATTTTACTAACCCGCATTTATTCTCAAATGTTATTTATGCCACAGAATTTTACTAACCCGCATGTATTCTCAAATGTTATTTATGCCATAGAATTTTACTAACCCGCATGTATTCTCAACTGTTATTTATGCCATAGAATTTTACTAACCCGCATGTATTGTCAACTGTTATTTATGCCATAGAATTTTACTAACCCGCATGTATTCTCAACTGTTATTTATGCCATAGAATTTTACTAACCCGCATGTATTCTCAAATGTTATTTATGCCATAGAATTTTACTAACCTGCATGTATTCTCAAATGTTATTTATGCCATAGAATTTTACTAACCCGCATGTATTCTCAAATGTTATTTATGCCATAGAATTTTACTAACCCGCATGTATTCTCAAATGTTATTTATGCCATAGAATTTTACTAACCCGCATGTATTCTCAAATGTTATTTATGCCATAGAATTTTACTAATCCCGCATGTATTCTCAAATGTTATTTATGCCATAGAATTTTACTAACCCGCATGTATTCTCAAATGTTATTTATGCCATAGAATTTTACTAACCCGCATGTATTCTCAAATGTTATTTATGCCTTAGAATTTCACTAACCTGCATGTATTCTCAACTGTTATTTATGTCATAAAATTTTACTAACCTGCATGTATTCTCAAATGTTATTTATGCCATAGAATGTTACTAACTCGCATGTATTCTCAAATGTTATTTATGCCATAGAATTTTACTAACCCGCATGCATTCTCAAATCTTATTTATGCCATAGAATTTTACTAACTCGCATGCATTCTCAAATCTTATCTATGCCATAGAATTTTACTAACCCGCATGCATTCTCAAATCTTATTTATGCCATAGAATTTTACTAACCCGCATGTATTCTCAAATCTTATTTATGCCATAGAATTTTACTAACCCGCATGTATTCTCAAATCTTATTTATGCCATAGAATTTTACTAACCCGCATGTATTCTCAAATCTTATTTATGCCATAGAATTTTACTAACCCGCATGTATTCTCAAATCTTATTTATGCCATAGAATTTTACTAACCCGCATGTATTCTCAAATCATATTTATGCATTTGAATTTTACTAACCCGCATGTATTCTCAAATGTTATTTATGCATTAGAATTTTACTAACCCACATGTATTCTCAAATCTTATTTATGCCATAGAATTTTACTAACCCGCATGTATTCTCAGATCTTATTTATGCCATAGAATTTTACTAACCCGCATGTATTCTCAAATCTTATTTATGCCATAGAATTTTACTAACCCGCATGTATTCTCAAATCTTATTTATGCCATAGAATTTTACTAACCTGCATGTATTCTCAAATCTTATTTATGCCATAGAATTTTACTAACCCGCATGTATTCTCAAATCTTCTTTATGCCATAGAATTTTACTAACCCGCATGCATTCTCAAATCTTATTTATGCCATAGAATTTTACTAACCCGCATGTATTCTCAAATCTTATTTATGCCATAGAATTTTACTAACCCGCATGTATTCTCAAATCTTATTTATGCCATAGAATTTTACTAACCTGCATGTATTCTCAAATCTTATTTATGCATTAGAATTTTACTAACCTGCATGTATTCTCAAATCTTATTTATGCATTAGAATTTTACTAACCAGCATGTATTCTCAAATGTTATTTATGCCATAGAATTTTACTAACCCACATGTATTCTCAAATCTTATTTATGCCATAGAATTTTACTAACCCGCATGTATTCTCAAATCTTATTTATGCCATAGAATTTTACTAACCTGCATGTATTCTCAAATCTTATTTATGCCATAGAATTTTACTAACACGCATGCATTCTCAAATCTTATTTATGCCATAGAATTTTACTAACCCGCATGTATTCTCAAATCTTATTTACGCCATAGAATTTTACTAACCCGCATGTATTCTCAAATGTTATTTATGCCATAGAAGTTTACTAATCCGCATGCATTCTCAAATGTTATTTATGCCATAGAATTTTATTAACCCTCATGCATTCTCAAATGTTATTTATGCCATAGAATTTTACTAACCCGCATGCATTCTCAAATGTTATTTATGCCACAGACTTTTACTAACCTGCATGTATTCTCAAATGTTATTTATGCCATAGAATTTTACTAACTTGCATGTATTCTCAATCTTATTTATGTCAAAGAATTCTACTAACCCGCATGTATTCTCAAATCTTATTTATGCCATAGAATTTTACTAACCCGCATGTATTCTCAAATGTTATTTATGCCATAGAATTTTACTAACCCGCATGTATTCTCAAATGTTATTTATGCCATAGAATTTTACTAACCCGCATGTATTCTCAACTGTTATTTATGCCATAGAATTTTACTAACCCGCATGTATTCTCAACTGTTATTTATGACATAGAATTTTACTAACCCGGATGTATTCTAAAATCTTATTTATGCCATAAAATTTTACTAACCTGCATGTATTCTCAAATCTTATGTATGCCATAGAATTTTACTAACCCGCATGTATTCTCAAATCTTATGTATGCCATAGAATTTTACTAACCCGCATGTATTCTCAAATCTTATTTATGCCATAGAATTTTACTAACCCGCATGTATTCTCAAACCTTATTTATGCCATAGAATTTTACTAACCCTCATGTATTCCCAAATCTTATTTATGCCATAGAATTTTACTAACTCGCATGTATTCTCATATCTTATTTATGCCATAGAATTTTACTAACCCGCATGTATTCTCAAATGTTATTTATGCCATAGAATTTTACTAACCCGCATGTATTCTCAAATGTTATTTATGCCATAGAATTTTACTAACCCGCATGTATTCTCAAATGTTATTTATGCCATAGAATTTTACTAACCCGCATGTATTCTCAAATGTTATTTATGCCATAAAATTTTACTAACCCGCATGTATTCTAAAATGTTATTTATGCCACAGAATTTTACTAACCCGCATTTATTCTCAAATGTTATTTATGCCACAGAATTTTACTAATCCACATGTATTCTCAAATGTTATTTATGCCATAGAATTTTACTAACCCGCATGTATTCTCAAATGTTATTTATGCCATAGAATTTTACTAACCCGCATGTATTCTCAAATGTTATTTATGCCATAGAATTTTACTAACCCGCATGTATTCTCAACTGTTATTTATGCCATAGAATTTTACTAACCCGCATGTATTCTCAACTGTTATTTATGCCATAGAATTTTACTAACCCGCATGTATTCTCAACTGTTATTTATGCCATAGAATTTTACTAACCCGCATGTATTCTCAAATCTTATTTATGCCATAGAATTTTACTAACCCACATTTATTCTCAAATGTTATTTATGCCATAGAATTTTACTAACCTGCATGTATTCTCAAATGTTATTTATGCCATAGAATTGTACTAACCCGCATGTATTCTCAAATGTTTATGCCATAGAATTTTACTAACCCGCATGTATTCTCAAATGTTATTTATGCCATAGAATTTTACTAACCCACATGTATTCTCAAATGTTATTTATGCCATAGAATTTTACTAACCCACATGTATTCTCAAATGTTATTTATGCCATAGAATTTTACTAACCCGCATGTATTCTCAAATGTTATTTATGCCTTAGAATTTTACTAACACGCATGTATTCTCAAATGTTATTTATGCCATAGAATTTTACTAACTCGCATGTATTCTCAAATCTTATCTATGCCATAGAATTTTACTAACTCGCATGCATTCTCAAATCTTATCTATGCCATAGAATTTTACTAACCCGCATGCATTCTCAAATCTTATTTATGCCATAGAATTTTACTAACCCGCATGTATTCTCAAATCTTACTTATGCCATAGAATTTTACTAACCCGCATGTATTCTCAAATCTTATTTATGCCATAGAATTTTACTAAACCGCATGTATTCTCAAATCTTATTTATGCCATAGAATTTTACTAACCCGCATGTATTCTCAAATCTTATTTATGCATTTGAATTTTACTATCCCGCATGTATTCTCAAATGTTATTTATGCATTAGAATTTTACTAACCTGCATGTATTCTCAAATCTTATTTATGCCATAGAATTTTACTAACCCGCATGTATTCTCAAATCTTATTTATGCCATAGAATTTTACTAACCCGCATGTATTCTCAAATCTTATTTATGCCATAGAATTTTACTAACCCGCATGTATTCTCAAATCTTATGTATGCATTAGAATTTTACTAACCCGCATGTATTCTCAAATCTTATTTATGCATTAGAATTTTACTAACTAGCATGTATTCTCAAATGTTATTTATGCCATAGAATTTTACTAACCCACATGTATTCTCAAATCTTATTTATGCCATAGAATTTTACTAACCCGCATGTATTCTCAAATCTTATTTATGCCATAGAATTTTACTAACCTGCATGTATTCTCAAATCTTATTTATGCCATAGAATTTTACTAACACGCATGCATTCTCAAATCTTATTTATGCCATAGATTTTTACTAACCCGCATGTATTCTCAAATCTTATTTACGCCATAGAATTTTACTAACCCGCATGTATTCTCAAATGTTATTTATGCCATAGAAGTTTACTAATCCGCATGCATTCTCAAATGTTATTTATGCCATAGAATTTTACTAACCCGCATGTATTCTCAAATGTTATTTATGCCATAGAAGTTTACTAACCCGCATGCATTCTCAAATGTTATTTATGCCAAAGAATTTTACTAACCTGCATGTATTCTCAAATGTTATTTATGCCATAGAATTTTACTAACTTGCATGTATTCTCAATCTTATTTATGTCAAAGAATTCTACTAACCCGCATGTATTCTCAAATCTTATTTATGCCATAGAATTTTACTAACCTGCATGTATTCTCAAATCTTATTTATGCCACAGAATTTTACTAACCTGCATGTATTCTCAAATCTTATTTATGCCATAGAATTTTACTAATCCGCATGTATTCTCAAATCTTATTTATGCCATAGAATTTTACTAACCCGCATGTATTTTCAAATCTTATTTATGCCATAGAATTTTACTAACCCGCATGTATTCTCAAATCTTATTTATGCCATAGAATTTTACTAACCCGCATGTATTCTCAAATGTTATTTATGCCATAGACTTTTACTAACCCGTATGTATTCTCAAATGTTATTTATGCCATAGACTTTTACTAATCCGCATGTATTCTCAAATGTTATTTATGCCATAGAATTTTACTAATCCGCATGTATTCTCAAATGTTATTTATGCCATAGAATTTTACTAACCCGCATGTATTCTCAAATGTTATTTATGCCATAGAATTTTAGTAACCCGCATGTATTCTCAAATGTTATTTATGCCATAGAAGTTTACTAACCCGCATGCATTCTCAAATGTTATTTATGCCAAAGAATTTTACTAACCTGCATGTATTCTCAAATGTTATTTATGCCATAGAATTTTACTAACTTGCATGTATTCTCAATCTTATTTATGTCAAAGAATTCTACTAACCCGCATGTATTCTCAAATCTTATTTATGCCATAGAATTTTACTAACCTGCATGTATTCTCAAATCTTATTTATGCCATAGAATTTTACTAACCTGCATGTATTCTCAAACCTTATTTATGCCATAGAATTTTACTAATCCGCATGTATTCTCAAATCTTATTTATGCCATAGAATTTTACTAACCTGCATGTATTCTCAAATCTTATTTATGCCATAGAATTTTACTAACCCGCATGTATTCTCAAATCTTATTTATGCCATAGAATTTTACTAACCCGTATGTATTCTCAAATGTTATTTATGCCATAGACTTTTACTAATCCGCATGTATTCTCAAATGCTATTTATGCCATAGAATTTTACTAACCCGCATGTATTCTCAAATGTTATTTATGCCATAGAATTTTACTAACCCGCATGTTTTCTCAAATGTTATTTATGCCATAGAATTTTACTAACCCGCATGTATTCTCAAATGTAATTTATGCCATAGAATTTTACTAACCCGCATGTATTCTCAAATGTTATTTATGCCATAGAATTTTACTAACCCATATGTATTCTCAAATGTTATTTATGCCATAGACTTTTACTAATCCACATGTATTCTCAAATGTTATTTATGCCATAGAATTTTACTAACCCGCATGTATTCTCAAATGTTATTTATGCCATAGAATTTTACTAACCCGCATGTTTTCTCAAATGTTATTTATGCCATAGAATTTTACTAACCCGCATGTATTCTCAAATGTAATTTATGGCATAGAATTTTACTAACCCGCATGTATTCTCAAATGTTATTTATGCCTTAGAATTTTACTAACCCGCATGTATTCTAAAATCTTATTTATGCCATAAAATTTTATTGAATATGAATGTTTGTATGTCTTTAAATGTTTAATTGGAATATTACTTGATTGCTTAATTGTAAGTATTATTTAAATATGGAGCAATGGCAAGTTTTTATTGAAGTCTGATGAAGCATTGTGAGAAGTGAATACTGTGGTTTGGATTTTTTACCTTCTTCTGCCTTTGGTGTACCGCTTGTTTTTTTATCTTCATTTTTGACTGGCTTACTAGTGAGTACTTTGCTTAGTGGTGGATATATATATATATATATATATATATATATATATATATATATATATATATATATATATATATATATAGATATATATATATTCTCAAATGTTATTTATGCCATAGAATTTTACTAACCTGCATGCATTCTCAACTGTTATTTATGCCATAGAATTTTACTAACCCGCATGTATTCTCAAATGTTATTTATGCCATAGAATTTTACTAACCCGCATGTATTCTCAACTGTTATTCATGCCATAGAATTTTACTAACCCGCATGTATTCTCAAATGTTATTTATGCCACAGAATTTTACTAACCCGCATGTATTCTCAAATGTTATTTATGCCATAGAATTTTACTAACCCGCATGTATTCTCAAATGTTATTTATGCCATAGAATTTTACTAACCCGCATGTATTCTCAAATGTTATTTATGCCATAGAATTTTACTAACTCGCATGTATTCTCAAATGTTATTTATGCCATAGAATTTTACTAACCTGCATGTATTCTCAACTGTTATTCATGCCATAGAATTTTACTAACCCGCATGTATTCTCAAATGTTATTTATGCCATAGAATTTTACTAACCCGCATGTATTCTCAAATGTTATTTATGCCATAGAATTTTACTAACCCGCATGTATTCTCAACTGTTATTCATGCCATAGAATTTTACTAACCCGCATGTTTTCTCAAATGTTATTTATGCCACAGAATTTTACTAACCCGCATGCATTCTCAAATGTTATTTATGCCATATAATTTTACTAACCCGCATGCATTCTCAAATGTTATTTATACCATAGAATTTTACTCACCCGCATGCATTCTCAAATGTTATTTATGCCATAGAATTTTACTAACCCGCATGTATTCTCAAATGTTATTTATGCCATAGAATTTTACTAACCCGCATGTATTCTCAAATGTTATTTATGCCATAGAATTTTACTAACCCGCATGTATTCTCAAATGTTATTTATGCCATAGAATTTTACTAATCCGCATGTATTCTCAAATGTTATTTATGCCATAGAATTTTACTAACTCGCATGTATTCTCAAATGTTATTTATGCCATAGAATTTTACTAATCCGCATGTATTCTCAAATGTTATTTATGCCATAGAGTTTTATTAACCTGCATGTATTCTCAAATGTTATTTATGCCATAGAATTTTACTAATCTGCATGTATTCTCAAATGTTATTTATGCCATAGAGTTTTATTAACCTGCATGTATTCTCAAATGTTATTTATGCATAGAATTTTACTAACCCGCATGTATTCTCAAATGTTATTTATGGTATAGAATTTTACTAACCCTCATGTTTTCTCAAATGGTATTTATGCCATAGAATTTTACTCTCATCTAACAAATAACACAGGTGATCCTAATCAGAAGCAGATATATTTGGGAACATAAAAATAAATCATCTAGGTGGAATGCCAGCATTAACAATTTCTACAATAAAAGGGGGAAAAAAGTACTTGGGGCCTACAATAAAAGAAAATCGACCCCCATTAAAGACTAACAAAAAGATCAGCAAAACTTTGAAAGCTACCATTAGGAAGATTTGAATTTAAATTATCATTGATCACATCATCCTTGTTTAAGTACATCAGACATTTAATTAACACTTTGCAGTGCTTCATATTAATTTGTATTATCCACTTCAGTTCTTAGACAGTGCTAATGCATTTACAGGTAAATATAGTGACACAATTCACACCAGAAACAGTCACTGAAGCTCCACAAAAACCCAAGTCCCTTCCACTCCCAAAGAATATTATGGACTTTGTCCTAACCTGTACTTTCTGAAACTAAATATGCTAACTCTATGTGCCCTGAAAATATACCTGTCTGTTTAGTTAATGCCACCAAACATTCCCTCTCTTAGTCATTCCTAAAACCTGTTAACCTTAAACATAACTACAGAGTATGTTCCTGAGGTATGGAAAACAGTTCTCACTATACTTCCCTCCCCATAAAGGGAGCTTCACCTCTGACCCTAGGAGCTACAGACACATCCACCCAGCAGGCCTAATCTGCATGGTCCTAGAATCTATTACATCTGATATTATTAAGTTCCAATATACAAAATATTGCTGCTCTCGATCCACAACAATATGACTTTGTCAGAGGAATATCATGATTACATTAATCTGGCAAACTTCCTTGAGAAGGTCAGTGAAGCTGTAGATAATGGGCATGGAGTTTATACAGACTACATGGATCTAGCCAAGGCCTTCAACGCTATTCACCATGCAAGAATTGTAAACAAGGGCGTTATGTTGTAAGATGGATAGCATACTGGCTGCCAGATGGAACCTACATAGTTAAAGTAATGGGTACCCACCTCAGAAGCAAAAAGGCAACTAGTGACATTCCTAGTGGCTCAGTATTGGGTCCCCTTCTGTTTAGCATCTACTTTCTTGGGTCTCCAAACCACTGACTTAGGCATACAGCTAACTAAATTTGCTGATGACTATAAGCTTGGCATTGTCATTCACTCACCATCTAAGACATGTTACTAAAGCAAGGACTAAGCCATGCAAATCCGTGGTGTGTTAGAAATAGGCTTACATTAAATGTAAAGAAGTGTAAAACTCTTAACAGCAGCTTATAGCTTACACCCCACCACAGACTAATGCAGTCATAACTCCCAAACTCTTAGAGCAATAAATCTGAACAAAGCCTAAAATGATGGGGGGACAAATAGGAACAGATTTTAAATATTGCTCTTACAAACTTAGAAAGATGATAGAATAATAGGTTTTGCATCAGCACAAATTTTCTGAAGGATGTGGAGTCTTAAACTCAAATGTAGGTCATCATGTAATTACTTTAATCCTCAGCTATTTGCCAGAAAGGAACAGATTTTAGGAGAAGCACACCAAAAATATTAGGCAAAAATCTGGACATTCTGGGAAAACCTGTACAGTTGAGTGGCATGAATGCAGTCATCAGAGACCTCAGTACCTTTATGGACCAGTTCCTATCCTTTAACCAGAACATAACAGCAGCAGCCAGGAACTCCTTCTATTCAACCCAGTTAATAACTACAAGTGCCTTGTCTGTATCAAAAAAGTTATAATTCTTGTACACTCTGTCCTGATCAGACCAATTACAGAACACTTCCCTTTTAGTATGCATCTACCCAAAGACATCACACAGCTAGGGAGAACCCAGGGGTTCCTAACTAAAAAGTCCACCAGAGTAAATACCCACAGCTACTAGAGCAGATGCGAAGCTATATCCCCATACTGTCTTATACATACTCCGGCATAGATGAGTTGCATCTAGCATTCCATGCTGTTATGGATCCAGTCCTCCAAGATCTTCTGTAACTTTACAGAGCAAATGGCTCCACAAACACTCAAAATAAAGACTTGAGTCTCCTTCAACAAATAAACAAGGTACACTGAAGGGACAGATCTATTGGACAATGTATCCACAGCTATAGAATAGTTTTCAATTTCATATTAAACAGTGATACTCACTTCCATTAAGGCAATCCTTAATGACTGGATGGGTGCCCCTACATTCATAGCCAGCGTAATGTGTTTTTTCCACTTGAAAGCAGGAGGAGCCTTATTAGATTGGACATTGCAAGGTAATTATGGTCCAAGGTTTTCTGTTTTATAAACTCTGAATCAATGAATCTATAAATATCAACCTGAGGTACAGAAATCAAGCTTTTAAAGGTCAGTAATAATATACTTGTCAGTCAAATCTAAGAACATTCCTTTTCCTTTGAAAATTTAGTATCCAGGAAAAAAATGGCCCGGTTTTGTACATAATCCACAATATGTCACAGACAAATAGAATCTAATATGGCTTTCTCTCCCATATCAATAGCTTTGTTTGATATAGTACAGTACTCCTTTCTGAGCCCCCATGAAAAAACTTCCATGAGATGCTGGACATACTCTCTCTTCTGTCTTCACCTGCACTTGCATTTTCCAGGAGTCGTCCAAAATCTCAAGTCAGACATCCTTTCTGGACCAGCCAATACAGTACAACTGGACACAGCAACCAGGGATAAAGGTCTGCCTGCTAAATCAGTTCACTTCTAAACTGAATTGCTATTGATTAGTCAGTGTCATGGCCACAAAATACTCCATAAGGAAGAATCTTGCACTGTATAATATTAGCAAAAAAGATGTCCAACTACTGTGTCATCATAGCTATCACATATTTGTTATTCTGGTATATGAATAAAAGCTCTAGTGTCAGATACAGAGAAAACGATACATTATAGCAATGGCATACATTCATTTGATCTGCTGGTGGATAGCCAATCGGAAAATGTTTGAAAGCAGTGCAGCAAGTTCTCACGATTGCGAACCCAAGATATGCAAAACTCACAATACCCCCCCCCCTTTTTGACCCATGGTAGCACTTGTTTAGGTGGTAGAGTGGTCGGAAATGTTGCATTCGGTGTTTTGTATGACATTCCAACTGTTCGCCACATTGAAATTCGACATTCCGATTCGGCGATAGATATTTGAGTTTGGTGTGGACACTCAAATGAATGTATACCTATAATAATGCTGTGTGCCCAAGATGGTATCAGTCAATCTCATAACATTATACAAGGTTATTGGCTCCTTTGGTGGAACAGATGGACAAAAACCATATGAAAGAGGCATAGCTGTAGACCTGATCACCTCTTCACCATATGTGAGTCAGACTCTTAAATGCCTGGTTCTTGACTCTCTCCATCCTGCTGCACATAAGAAACTTGCAGCTCTTATGAGGTATCCCACTGATGGAATGTAACTACTACACAGCTGCAGACCTAGAAAGAAGTACTGGAACCAAGATTTCGAAAAAGTGTCAGACCAGGATTTTACAGGCAAGGCTACAGCTGTCAAACTCAATGCCAGTGCAGAAAATTCCATCTTCTCACTCTCCTTGCTTAGAAGCTCCTTCACAACAGTTCCTAAATGGTCCTACAGACCTAAAAGGAGTAGGAGAGATTACCTGGTGTCTTGTTCAAATTACCTTAATTAGTACGAACACAGTTCTTCCTGAAAATAGACCATGTTTTTTTCCCTTTATATATTAACAAAGTTACAAAAACCAAACAACCAAAACAAAAAGAACAGACACTGGCAGACTGCATTAAAAATAAATATAATGCAATACATTACACTGTAACAGTGCTCTTGTTGGGTACCAATAGACCTTAAAGATACCACGCTGCACGATGCACAGCATTCATACAATGAAAGAAGCAGAGCCCCTGGTATACAAAAAAAAAGTAGAAGAAAGCATTATATAAAAGGAAAATACTCTCAAAAAGTAAAATATAAACCAAAGTATACCCAAGGAAGAAACAGCAAAAAATACAGACAGACATTCTTGTATTCCCCCAAACACACACACACACACACACATATCTCTGTGGAACAAAATGGTCAACAGGATAGAGTGGACAGGATGCTTAAGGCAGGAACAGACAGAAAAAATAGTGCACGTTGTTAAAAAAAAAAATAGAGCTGCTGAAAAGAATAGCACCTCTGAAAGCAGATGTATTAATTTGTACTACTCTGCTTTTAGCAGCTATAGTTCAGCATAATTGGCTTTCAGTTCTCAAATTTTAAATAAACTAAAACAAAATATACCAAAGCAGGCTACGCTGTTAAAACTTTATTCTTAATTCTTTGGGTTCTGGTTGCAAGTCTATATCATGTGTATTGCATTCATAAGTATTTTAAAAAACCTTCCGGTTATTGTTTATACCCAGAATCATGTCTTTTAATCCTACTGTACACTTGGACTTCTAATATAAAATCAATACAAATAAATTTCTTTGGTATTTTTCTATCAATTTCTCAAGCCCTTTTACTTTAGCTTAAGCATGTCATGGTCCAAGAAAGGGATGGCCGTTTTGCCAACTCCTCACAGTTTTTCTGCCTTAAAAATAAATTGCCATGAACATTACTTGTCTAATGAATAGACACATTAAAACAATGTAACAGCGTGAAGTTCTGAGAATGCTGCTATGTAATGTATATACCTTACATCCGCTAAGCACAAGAAATCTGGATAAAGTAGTAAAATAACGTGGGGGAGTGGGGGCAAAGGCCCAAAATTTTAAATATTGCTTTTATAAACTTAGAAACTTGCTGAAATAATAGGCTTTCCATTAGCATGCATTTTCTGAAGGATACGAAGTATGATCAAACGTATGTCATTAATGACTTCAATACTCAATGATAAGTCAGAAAACCCCACATTTTATAAGGAACAGCCATAAATATCAGGCAAAAATATGGCCATTCTGTGAACATTTGGACAGTTGAGAGGTATGGCAAGGTATCCAGTCAAATCCCCTCCCTCATTGCTGCAGGACAGATTTTGGACACTACATCCAATCATAGCTCCTCAAACTCTTGTTTCATGACAGGAGAAAAAAAAATATTTCACAGAAAACTGTAAATAAGACTATTCTCTGCCACCTTACCAGTTAAGTGGCAGACAAAGTAGTTTCTTGACTTTGTAACACTAACTCCATGCCAGCCCCCTGCTCAACAGCAGCACAGGCCTGCAGGTTCCAGCACAGGACCAAATCACGATACATAGTGCATTAAAAGAAGTAATCACACCCTGCTCTCCTGGGCAGCAAGCAAACCTATTATGCTGCCATGAAGGCTGACACAGATTAAAACATACCTGTAAAGGCAGCACCTGCTACTGATCTTAGTCAACATTTGTGCTTTCCTACCATCACATCCTTTGCCAGGTGACATGCTTATCCACCATACTATCATGCTAGTCAAACAAAGGTTAAACCTGTCAGACTTGCACTATCTGCAGAACACTGCCTCATACAACACAGTACTAGGACTAGACACACAAACCATATAAGAAAATGGCCAAAGAGGGACTGAGGGATGACCTTTAATTATGGTAAATACCTCACATAATTATACCATAATATTTCAGTATGTCCATCTAACAGACTGAATGGTGATGTACTGACTTATAAATCTTAAAAAAAATGGGTGCTGGTCCAAGCAAGCATCCTTTACACCACTAGCTTCAGACAAGGTAGCAGACATTGCCTTTACAGGTATTTTTAACCTGTGTCAACCATCATAGCAGTATGGTAGGTTTGCTTGTTGTCCAGGAGAGCAAGGTGTGATTGTTTCTTCTATGTATCATAATTGGGTTCTGTTCTGGCAGCCCCAGTTGAATCAAGCTTGAAATGCTAAGTGTAAAAGATGGCTATGCTGCTGCTAAACCACACTGAAAAGGGCAGCAACACTAGTAGTGTTAAACAGCCAAGCAGAATAAGCCCTTTGCACATGTTAAAGTCTAGCTGGAGAAATATAACAACTAATAAAGAAAAATACAAACTTGACTTTATAATGTCTTTCGGTTCTGATAAGATGTACATATTAGGTTCATGGGGTCAAAGGTACATACTAGGCATGCAGTCCAGGACACTACTGTGGAACACAGCCCAGTTTCCCAATTATCCTTGATCATCTAGACAAGTGACAAGCTTATAGTCAAACAGTAGACAAATGGAGGCCGAGGGACTCAAACCATGGACTAGTCTTAATCCTCTGTGCTATCTACCATTCAATATGACTTGGAACTCTCAATCCCTTGAAGCAAGTAAAAACAAGGAAGCAATCTTTTTTGAATCATTTTTTTCTTTCTAATATTGTCTAGTAATAATTGATTCCCCTAAACAGAGTAAAAGCCAAATGTGACAGAATCATCAGCCAGATAACCAAGAAGGGTTCGTCTCTTTTTGGTCTTTTTTTATCAAGAAACCTATTTATTAAATTGTCATGTATGACATTGGCAATCTTACATTTATATAAATGAAAGCAAGCAATACTGATAATGTCATTTGCAAACATTATATATTACACACCATGCTGACACAACTGTAGTTGCAAACATTATACATCACGTATCTATGCAGTCACTGTCAGTCAAACATTACATAGCTCATTCAAATCCTGCCTTCTTTTAAACTTTGTTCTTTCTTGTATGCATTGTTCCCACAATTCCCATTTTTTCCTATGTAACTTGCCCTTACCCTTTTCTAAAGATCCCTATTCCAGTTGTTTTATCTATCATAATCGGTACATCTAGTAAAATTGGTTTAGACTTTGATTTCCATTTTCTAATAATTGTTTTTGAGCAGCCACCACAATTAAATGCAGCAAGGCCTTACTATGTCTAGGCAATTCCGATTTTATATCATACCTCAAAAAAATAATTTCCTTAGTTACACCAATTTGCTCACCCAGTATCTCTGACAGAGCATTCTGCAGGGAATCTTTAAAGTCTGCCAACTCATTACACTCCCAGAAAATATGTTCCCAGTTACCTCTTTCTTCCTCATCACACCTCCAACATTTGCTGTCTATTTGAGGAAAAAATCTTTAGAGTCTACTTGGGGTATAAGAATATCTATGTAAATACTTCCAAGCAAAGACCCTAAATCTTTTAGACTTTGTTGCATATGTAGGAGACAAACATCTATCCCCCATTATTTCTTTGTGAATTGCTTATCCAATCTCTCTTCCCAATCCTTTCTAACCTCCTCTGATTGATTCTTATAAGCATTAAATATTTTATATGCTCTACTAATTATTCCTTTATTAACTGCAGCTTCTGTTCTACTCTACCAGTGCTGGTCTTTCGTTTAGGACCCCCCATTTCTTTCTCTTTGCGTATACTCTGATATCAATCCTTAATAGGGAAGGCAATCTCTAACCTGCAGTTGAAATAATTTATTGGCATCTTCCCAATCTATTACCTTTCCCTTTCAAGTTATTTACTCCCAATACCTTGGTTCCTTTGTCAGTTATTGCAAATAAATTCCAGACCCCTGCTTATTGTCTGTATCCCTAATTGCAGTCATCCCTATTGGCAGTATCTCCTTTCTCCATTCCCATGTTGGGTTAGTTCTTAGAATACTTTCTGCTACTTTATAAATATGATATTTTGTACAATTGTTATTCTTCTTAAAGGAATGCATCCAAAATCTCAGTCTCTCCTTGTTTCTTGAGTTTCCCTAAATTCATCAACATCCCTTTCCACTTTGAATTATTGTTTTCTGCTTGTGCTATGTATAGCAGTCTTGACTCTGCTGCTCTGAAATCCCTCTTCAAATAGGGTAATCCCAATCCACCTTGTTCTATTGGAAGAATCAGCTTATCCCACTTGGCTCTTGCCACCTTCTCTTCCCAGAGAAAATCCTTCAGCTTTTTATTAATTGCTATCTACAATTTCTCCTCTGGTTGATAAAAGCATGCCTGACTTGTGTATCACGCTAAAGGGACTAAAAACATTTTAAATCCTTGTATCGTACTAGTGATATCCATATAACAGATCTTTCCATTTTCTCAGTTTTTGTATTATCTTTTTAGTCTCTTCCCACATATCCTTAGCTGCCACACTGGAATCATTTTTAATCCATACTACTAAATACTTCATTTTATCATGTCCTCATAAATACATATATTGCTGAACCAATTTGTGTCTGGGTACATAATTTACCACTATTGCTTTGTTTTAGCTTCATTAATTTTGTATCCAAAAAGATTTGAAACTGTCTCAAAATGTTCCACAACACTGTAATGTCCCTTTCTGTTTTTTTCAGGTGTAAACATAATATCATCTGCAAACAGAGACAGCTTTTCTTGACTACCATTACCGATTATATGCTTGAATTTCTGAGTCCCGTTTTCTTTGCCAATGGTTCTAAATATAATGCAAATAACAAAGGGAAGAGAGAGGACATCCCTGCCTGGTTCTTCTGCTCAAGCAGAAATTATCAGAGAAGACCCCCCCCCCCCCCCCCACTTTAATTTTGGCCTTCAATCCCTCATATAGCCTCCTAATCAACCTTATAATGTTATCAGGAAATGCAAATGTTTTCTTTGCCCTGATCATAAAGTCCCAGCTTACTCTGTCAAATGCTTTCTCTGTATCAAGACCAACCAACAGTGGCATTTTCTTACATTTTGCTTCCCTTTGGATCATCAGTGTTCTGTTAATGTTTTCAGAAATTTGCCTCCCCTCCACAAAACCACACTGATCCTTATCAATCAATTTTGGCATCACTTTTGCCATTCTTTTAGCCATTATAGACAAACTTTATAATCATGGTTTAGTATTGAAATGGGCCTATATGAAACTGGATTTGATGGATCTTTACCCTCTTTAGGTATTACAGCTACCACTGCTTTCTTCCAGGATGTTGGTACTTCTCCATCTCATAAAATAGTGTTAAACAAAACCTTCCAGAGCTTTATCCTTTCTTTCCTCCTAGCTTCCAAACTTCCACAGGAATACCATCTGTTCCTGGAGACTTTCCTGTAGATTGGTTATAAGTCACCATTTTTATCTCATCTTCTCCTATTCTGCTAGTAATTGGCCCTCATCTACCTCTAACCTTAGCATATTTAATTCTTCAATAAACATTTCATTTGTACCTCTTTCTTTATTTCCATATTTCTCTGCTCTACACAAAGTTTCACAGAATGTCTGAAATATTTCTAATACTTCTACAGGAGCCATTATCTTCCTTGTTATATAAGCTTGGTGACAGCCCTTTCTACTTTCTGTTGCCTGAGTCGTTGTGCTAAAAAATTTTGTGCTCTAAAGTTATTATCAAAAAACAAACAGTTGCATAACAGCAATCTTTCTTATCTCATGCATATTATTCAAGGTAATGCCTTATTTTAAGGTTGGGAGGATGGCCTAATGGTTAAGGTGTTTGCCTTACAAACGCAAGGTACACGGTTTGAATCTCACAGGGGAAAACTGGATAGGCTTGAAATGGCTCGCAAGGCCAGTTAGCCTAGTACTAACCTGTAACCTGTGAACATTCTGCACTTGTTCCTCTTCTTATTCTGTGGGATTCCCCTATTTTACAATACTTTTAACATTTATCAGTCCCTCTAAATAATTCTTCTTACTTCTTAACCATGCCTCGATTTCTTTTTATTATCACCCTATGTTTAAACTCCACTTTAATTTTTTCCCACTCCCTAGCTGTATTTTCATAACAAATTTTTGTCTTCTCCAATAGCTGCTGAATAATTTCCACTACCCATTCCTCAAATTCCTCTTTTCAACAGACAGGTGGGAAAGCACCAGTGTCCCATTTTTTTTATTTCAATATACTGTGCTTTTATTTTAGTTATTATCTGAGCATGATCTGAAATAGTTATTGGGCATGTATCAAGACCTTCATTTAAATGCACATGCTCCTATGAAACGTAAATTCTGTCTAGCCTAACCCAGTTTTTGTTCATCTTCAGAATAAGATGTACATTCACTCTTAACTCCTACTACTGAATTCACTTCTTCCATGCCAAATATTTTCATACATTTCTTCAAAAATCTACCCTCCTTTGTTACATTTTCCCTTCTGGGCCCCCAAGACACATCTTCACAGTTGCAAATCAAGTTCCAGTCCCCAACTATAAGTAATATTTTTTGCTGAAAGCTGATTATTGCTTCCACAATTTTCCTAAGCTCCATTATAACAGTTTTTTGATGGAATATAAATACGTACAAGTGTAATCCTCCCTTGCCAGGAGCCCCTTAGTACTACAAATATAACATTATTATATTTTGTATCCTCTTCTATCACTATTGGAGCTTCTTTTACAATTAATACAAGTACTCTTCTCTTCCTTTGCCCCAGATATTCTGCTGAATAACCATCCTGAAAAACTTACTTTATCAAATTCACATGTTCAGTTCTTTCTAATGGTGTCTCCTGTAGCATAGCTATTTGCATTCTACATTTTTAATATAGTTCACTACTCTCATTTTTTGCATTTATCTGTGAGATCATTGAGGTTTTAAAGACATTACAGAGAACATAATTTTCTTGAAAAGTTATTATTCCTACCTTTTATGTATAACAGCTTTTATTTAAATGTCTAGTTCTAGCTTTTCGGTTACATGTATATACTGTTTGGCAGGTTAATCTTTTACACAGTTGTTTCTTGTCATCTCCATATGAGCCTATGTCACATCTAAGAAAATGTTTTGTTTTATTGAAAGCCCTCAAACAAAAATACAAACACCCTCCCAATACCCACCTAAAACGTATTAACTTAATACAAAAATTGTGCACATCTTCAAATATTGAGCTTTTACCCTCCTAACAAGAACAAGTGTTCCAAACTGACAGACAGATGCACACAGACTTCAGATAACCTAAAAGAAAGGTCATCCATGCTAAAACACATGATACAGCCTGTGCTTCTGCTAAGTGCTGTCTGGCTTTGCTTTATCTTTATGTCTCTCTGTTTTTAATTTCTCCAAATCTTTTGGTTTTTCTAATACCATGACAGGAATGGACCCCATTCCTAAGTCAAAGTACAATTAAAGTTCATGAAATTAGTATCATTTCACTTTCTGATGTCAGCCAAGTGCTCTTTCTATAATTTGTACAGAGTTACATGTATTGGTAGCATATCTAAATATGATTGTAGACTCTTTTTTATAAGACCTGTTGCTCCTACTATTATTGGAACTATCTGGATATCTTTCATCCACATTGCTCTCGTTTCTGCTTGCAAATCCTGATATTTTATACCTTTGTGTCTCTCTGTATGCAGAACACTGTAGTCACTGGGTTTGATGATTTCAATGATCAATTTTACTTTTGTCTTCTTTTCTTGTACCACTATATCCAGTTTTCAAGCATCTATCTTTTGAACTGTTGGTAATAGATGATCCCATGTTATGTAGACTTCATCATTTTCAATGATGCTTTGTGGCTTATGTTTCCAGCATTTTTCAGCCACTTCAATATCATAATGTTTGCACAATTCCCAGTGCAACAGTCTTGTCACATTATTATGCCTTTCAGTATACGGTCCTTCTGCCATTAGCATGTCGCAATCAGCAACAAGGCATGCAACTGTTTCCAATTATGTTTTGCATAACCTACATTTGTCTGGTTCTCCCACATGTTCAATGGACTTTGTAAACCAACTTGTACGTAGCCCACTATCTTTTCTCACCAATATTAACCTTTTTCATCTTTTGAAGTCTCCTCTCTCTAACCATTCCTGTGTTCATTCCTGATGAATGAACATGAGGTTCTTCCAGAAGTCTTCTATACTTGCAACTATATTTATGCATTTTCCACATATCCTTCATCTGGTCCTTCACCTTATATTCTTTCTTTTGTTTTGTTTTTTTTTTTTTGGCACATTCAGTTGCTGCCTGATTGTTATCTTCTTATGGTTTGATTTCCATTCCTGCTTGACACTGGTATGCTTCTGCTAGATTAAGCAGAGAAATCATCTTAGATTTATTCTCCTAATGTTTCAAAACTTTCACTACAGTTGGGTCTTGTGAGGTCATCAGATATGTGTGAAGTCCCACAATTGCAGATCTATACATGCAATCAATTTCAAAGAGGCCCATCCCTCCTTCAGAACGAGGAATATATACTGTTGGTATACAGTGATTTTTATAAATCATTTGGTGAGAATGAAGCATCCTTCTTGTTTTCCTATCCAATCTAGCCAACACGTTTTGGGGCCAGTCAATCATTCCAAAATTGTAAGTTAGGACAGGAAGATCAAATTGGTTTATTGCTTGGATTTTGTTCCTAGATGTCAGTGCTGTTTTCAGGATTAATTTAAGTCTTCTGAAATATTCCTAAGTTTTATTCGCATTTGGTCATGTTTTATTGCTGATCCTTCATCAGTTCCCAAATATTTATACACTCCTTCTTGCTCAAGTTCTTTTATATCACATTCTTGTCCCAAACTGATATTTTCCCTGGTGTTGCAGTTTTCCTGTTTTAAAAGTTGCTTTTGCACATTTATCAAGACCAAATGACATTCTTATATTATCTGAAAAGGTTTTGACAACTTGCAGTTGTGTTTTAATTATTCATCTGATGAGCCTAACAGTTTTAAATCATCAACAAAGAAAAGATGAGAAGTCTTTACACTTTGTTGTTTTCTAGGAGCCAAATTATATCCATGGCCTAAGCTGTTAAGTAGACAGCTTAATGGGTTTAGGCCAAGGCAGAATAGCAGCGGTGACTCTCTGGAATATCCACTTTGAATTTTTATCACTGGGATAATAATTTGTCCTTTATCATGGCTGCATTGCAAAGTGGTCTACCACTGTTTCATGGTCACTATAATGTAGTTGATCAGTTTAGGATGGATCTTATACATTTTTAAGCACCCTTTTATCCGTGAATGTGCGATACTATCAAATGTTTTTTTTTGTAATCAATCCATGCCATACTTAGATTCTTCCCTTTTTAAAGTTCTCCACTATGACTTTAACAACAAATAATCCTTTTTTCCATATGAATTTCTTTTATTGCCCTTTTGTTCTACTGCCATATCTGATTTTTGTCTTCTAAATCATTATAAACTCTGTCAGCATCAATTCCCATGTATAGTTTATACATTATCGGAAGGTAAATTATTGGTCTATAATTTTTTAGGGTAGCTTGCAGTTTCACTCTTAAGTAGGAACATTGTTTTTCTTGTTGTTAGCCAAGATGGTGTCTGTTCGGAATGAGAATATAAATAGTTCTTACTCATGGCTAAATCTTTGTGCAAAGATGTCAATACTTCTAGCCAAAAGTTAGATACTGCATCTGGGACTGGGGTTTTCCAATTAGAGACTTTTCTTAACCTTATTTCAATCTCTTTGGCTGTTACTTCATCTCATTTCATATCCTGTACCTTTAAACTTCTTATTCTTTCTTTAACTTCTTCTATCCATTTAGCATCTTTGTTATGCTAAACAGGATCTTCATAGATATTTCTCCAAAATGTATCTAGTTTTTTTTTTGGCAGTCTTTCAATTCCATTTTCCCTGTTTCCCAATTCTCTATAAAACTTTTTTGGGTCATCAATAAATTGCTTATTTTGTACTTTTCTTTTATATTTATCTTTGTATCATCTACGATTTTCTGCCTGTGCTGAAAGTTTTAGTTTATTTGTGATAGTGCATGATAGATCCTGGACTATTCTAATACTGTGCACTGCTTTTATCACATCTATCTTTCTTAGTATTTTTGTTGATCTGTTCCCTCTTCTATAGTCTTCTAACAGTGACACTTATTGTCTTAGCTGCTTTATAGTTTTCTCTGTTCGATATTTCCATGATAGTATTCAATTTCTCCCTTTCCTTTCCCTCACTACCCCATTTTCTTGTGTTAGAACTTTATCACTTATAAATTTAACTGCACAGTAATATATCCTATTTACTTCTGTTATATTACTTCGTCTTCTTTTGTCTTTTCCCAGTTAGGGGTCGCCACAGCGGATCAGCTGTCTGCTCATGATTGGCAGTGGAGTTTTACAGTGTCGAGTTGCCAGCCTGGCACCCAACCATCCACAGAAGGCACACGCATGCACACACTCACACCTAGGGCCAATTTAGAGTGTCTAATCCACCTACAGCATGTCTTTGGGATGTGGAAGGAAACCAGAGCACCCAGAGGAAACCCACGCGACCATAGGGAGGACATGCAGACTCCACACAGAAGGCACCCCAGCCGAGGATCGAACCAGAGAACCTCTTGCTGTGAGGCGGCAACGCTAACCACTGCACCACTGTGGCTGCCCTACTTTTGTTATATTACATGGATCTCTATTAACAGTCTTAATTACTGAGTTCATTTGTTTTATCAGACTTCTGACTTTTTTGGTTTTATTAACCTTCTGCAGTCTATTTCTTTGATTGATCTTGATATATCTATCTATGTCTATTAAATCAAGCAACTCTTCCCTTAGCTCATTTTCTTCCAAATTGAGGGCACATCCCTTGTTTTCCATTTCCTGTGGGCATTCCATAGAAGGTTCTATAGCATCTTCCTGTGGCACATTCTCCAATTTTATCCAGTGCCATCCGTTGCTCTGTTATGTGGGAACTCACTGGCCTATCACTCCTCAACATTGGCTGCATCAGAGTTTTCACAGTTTCCTATTCCTTCCCTTGCTGTCTAGCTTCAAGTAAACATTTATTCTGGCTTCCTGTGGAAGACTCTAAATTATCTACATATGACACATGACCAATTGCTTCTTTAATTTGGATATCCATTTCTCTATCCTGTTGTGGTGCTTTATGAATTAGATTTTCTACACTGTCCTTCACAGGTACTCCATAACCTCAATTTCTATTTCTTTAACTTCTCCATTACAAATCTCCTTTTCTACTTTTCCTCTTTGTCTTTTTATTTTTTGTATTGTAAAGTTTTCCATGTTCAGAGTCATTTGCATGTATTTCTCTTCAAATATCTTTGGTGCTGCTCTTTTTATATTGGTTAGTTTTGTTTTTTTCCTTTACATACATATTACACCATATTAAATCTCTTTTTCTTTCCCATGTCCATATTTCCTATTCAGATGTTTCCTGATCTTCCTGCTTCTCTCCTTGCTTTGGGGACTCACTCCATCATACTGTGATGTAACCTGTGTTAGACCTTCTACACAAAATCCTTCACTTTGCAGACACTCCACAACTTCCACTTCTATTTTTTTTTACTTCTAACTTTACTAATCTTCTTTTCTACATTCCATCTTTGTGATATTTTTTTTATTGTGAAATGTTCCATATCCAGATGCCTTGGCTTGTATTTCTCTTTAAATATTTTTGGGGCTGCCTTCTTTATATTGATTAATTTGACTTTCTCCTTTGCATAAATACTGCACCATATCAATCTTCTCTTTCTTTCCCATGTCCATATTTCTTTTTTATACTTTTCAAATATCCCTTGGTTTTGTTGTTTATATTTTTGCACTTTCTCAGATGCTTCTTTTTTCCAAACAGATCAAAGTCTCTTGATCTGTATACTGTTTTTCACAAATATGTTGCATTAACAAATGCAAATTTGTATTTGAAGCTTCTGACAGTTTTACTTATGGAAGTATTTTCTCTAATTTCTCTCTTAATCATGTTGTATATCTTGTGTCTGGAAATTGTGGGCTTTTTGCATAATAGCAACAATACATAATTTCTTTATCTTCAATAGTCCACTCTATCTTCTTTATGGCTCTTCTTTGGCCTATCAGTTTTTGTGGACTGATACTTCCTTCTAAACAGGGGGGCCATCCTCACCCTGGGCCTGGCCTAGCCCCATCATAGGAATCTTTCCATATTTTGAGGATTCTACACTGTCATTTTTTCCATGACACAATGTTTTGTTTTATTGAAAGCCCTCAAACAAAAATACAAACACCCTCCCAATACCCAACTAAAACCTATTAACTTAACACAAAAAAAACTGTGCACATCTTCAAATATTGAGGTTTTACCCTAATAGGAACAAATGTTCCAAACTGACAGACACACAAACTTGAGATAACCTAAAAGAATGGTTATCTGCCTCATTTCCAACATATTCTTGATTCTTCTAGTGAACTCTTGTGCTTTTTTCCTCCTCTCATGCATTTTCCATTGAAACATTGGAAAAGGTTTCATAGCACAGTCTCTGTGGTTTCTCAGTTGTGAAAACACTTGAATGCTTTCAGAAAACATTTTCTCCAAACCATTTCTCTTTATCAGATTGTCTCCTAGAGAAGGGCGGCCATGGCAGTTAGCATTGGCATTGTTGTCTCACAGCAAGAGGTTCTCCAGTTCAATCATTGGCTGGGGTGCCTTCTGTGTGGAGTTGCATGTCCTCCCTGTGGTCAAGTGGGTTTCCTCCAGGTGCTCCAGTTTCCTCCCACATCCCAAAGACATGCTGTAGGTGGATTGGACACTCTAAGTTGGCCCTAGCCATGAGTGCGTGCATGTGTGTGCCTTCCGTGGAAGGTTGGATGCTGGGCTGGCAACTCAACACTGTAAAACGTTACTGCCAATCATGAGCAGACAGGTGATCCACTGTAATGACCCCAAACTGAAAAAAGCTGAAAGAAGAAGATTGTCTCCTAGAGACCTAAGAACCAGATACAAATCTGCCAAGTATACATTTGTTCACTAAAAAAAAAAAGCCTTACAATATTCTTTTCCATTTACTTGCTTTCTCTTAAAACATCTTACTTGATTAAGCTAATGACCTTAACCCATTAATTCTCCTATGCAAGAATGAGAAAAAGCATGTTAATTTTTTTTTTCATGCTCTTTTAACCAGATTTTTCTTATTATTTTTTAAAACATTGCAGGGCCTACATTTCTGAAAACTAAACAAGAAAGAAAATAAGAGAGGAGAAAGAAAAACAAGAACACACAGGAATGCCCATTTACATTAGTATCTTCATTACCCATAAAAATAACTGCATTATAGCATGCAAATAAAATCATTCACTATTCAAATAGTACCATTAAGAAAAAAATGTGTTTTACTTAGTTAACTTTCTCCCTCCTCTTCATCTTTTCTCAGTATTTTTTCTGAACATTAATGACATGAAGTAGGACATATGCTTTAGAGTCCTCCAAAAGTTTAACACAGTCCACTAAAGTCCAATATTTCCAGATTTTCTTGTTCTGTTGTTCATCTCCATCTCCCAAAGCCTGTCTCTGCCTCATTTCCAACATATTCTTGATTCTTCTAGTTAACTCTTGTGCTTTTTCCCTTCTCTCAAGCATTTTCTATTGAAACATTGGAAAAGGTTTTATGACACAGTCTCTGTGGTCTTTATTACCAGAAGAACAAGAAACAGAATATCCTCCCGTTCCACAGCTCACTTTTTGTTGAACAAACTTGTGTATTTCTTCCTTAGCATGTACTTCAAATTATTTTGTCCCTCCAGGGAAAAATATTTTGAACATAGCCGGGTAGAATAGTTTGAATCTCATGACTGCTTCTCATCATTCATTGAATAATGGAATAAATTTACTTCTCTTCTGCCTGGTGTATGATGTCACACTTTTAGTACTTTGCCTTTC